>NC_046613.1:9357685-9370185 GCF_900324465.2 Anabas testudineus | reverse complement strand
GAGCGTGCGAGACAAGAAAAGCATGCTAAGTTATTACTACGTAATATTTAACACTTCTTTTTCTTCAGAATTCTTGTGATCCAGGGAAGGTATTTAGATATGTCTGTGTAGACGTTGGGAACATCTGGGTAGTTACAGTTGCGCCGCATGTTGAAAGACACAACACCAACTGCCATCCTGTTGCACACCAGAGGGCCTCCAGAATCTCCCTGCAAGGAAGAAGGTTTATTTGTTTAAGTATTGAAGACTAGAAACCATTTAGACTAGAAATCAGCTGATCATTTCTTGAATGAAAAGACAGAAAACTAACCTCGCAAAATCCATTTTTTGTGGGATATCCTCCAGCACAGATGATGTTGGCAGGAAGGTTAAAATCTTTATTTTTCACTTCATGTTTCCATTTTTCTTTACAGTCGTTCAGGTTAATAATAGGCACTTCCACCACTTGTAGATCATCAACAGAGTTACCACGAGTTTTTGTGGAACCCCATCCAGCCACGCTGCATTTTTGGTTATCCTTTATTTCTTTGCCAGTCTTTGGAAGTCCTATCAGTTTCACTTTTCTGTTCAGTTGAGCTTTCTTAGACAGCTAGAGACACAAAATCAAATGTACATTTAAAACTATCCAGCCATCCATTAACTTAACTGCTTTTCTTGTTCTTGTCGAATGGAGCTTTTCACCCTGGACAGGCTAGCAGTCTTTTATTCCAACTTCAGGTTTATAGACTTCTAAAGGATGGAGCTATATAAGGAAATAATATACTTACTTTGAGAAGCATTATGTCATATCCTAATGAAGCTGTTTTATAAGATGGATGCTTGCACTTCTTTTCAATGTGTCTTATTGTGTTGTTATCAACCCTCTTGAGATCATGGGTGCCGAGAACAACACGTTTAGGATTCCTAAATGAATAATCATTTAGAGGTTGTCAGTAGTTAAAGTGTAAAATCATTTTGCCAAATCACATGAAATGTACAATTATTTGCAGCAGAAAAGTAACTTACATGTCATCACAGTGCGCAGCAGTCAACACAAAGTCTTCACTGACAAGGAATCCACCACATACATGACCTTTGTCGTTCTGCACTGAGGCCATAAACAGCATTGATTTCTTTCCGACTTTAGCTCCATTTATGATTTCACTCCCATTGGCTTTAAAAATAAATGAAAAAAGGAAGAGTTAATGTTACATTTGTATAACCTAGATATTTGATAATCTAATGATAATGAGATTTGGCAATCTTACCATTTTGTCCAAGCCATGTCAGAAGATACAAAAGCAGACATGTATTCAAACCATGCATCATGGCAACAGCAAACTGAACTCCGTCTTCTCTGGGGGGACAGGTCAACCTTTTAAAACTGTTTGCTGAATAAGCAGTGCTTTTATATACTGTGTTTTTTTTCTACATCTGCTTACCTTATTTAGCCACATCCTCTCTGTGTCTCTTATGGTGGGCCGTGTGGTCAGTAAAAAAATTAGGTATCATTACCAGTGTTACAATAAATGTAAACATTATGCTTTTGCTGGCTCAGCTTCTTAAAGCATTTGCATACAGTAAAAGATGTGTCACATAAATCAACTTATCCTGGTATTGATTTGATGGCAATTTGAAACTATCCTCTCTCCCTCTTTGGATACCTATAAACTACTGCCCTATGTACATCTGGTGAAATGAAGTAAAGTGAAATCAAAATTTGTTTTCATGTATCTACTTTTTAGATGAAATATTGCAGTAGGACAAACCCCCAGTTTCAGTATTGTATTCAGTGTATTTTTACATTTGCAATCATGAGACTAATGCTCTAGTACTAGTCACTGAACCATTGTCTGGCATCTAGCAGTCTAAAGGAGCATCATGACTCAGACCGTCAATTCTTCTTATGACCGCAATGGAACATGTCAGTATGTCAGTAAGTGCATTATGAAGTGTGACGTGAAATAATCTCAATGACTCAGAATATTGTAGGCTGGTCCAAACAAGCATGAGTAAATGAAGCAAAATGAAATATTATTAAATTGGAGGGGAATATGTCTTGAAGGTGTCTTCAATGTGATTTTTGCTTGAAGCATGGTAGGATGCAGAGAAGAGCCAGTCAGAGAGCAACTGTAACAAGTCAAAGCAGTGTTTCTCCCAGATTAATGAATGTTTTTGGAACTTCCTCAAAAATTGTTCGCAGTGCAGTTGCATGGTTTCAGTGAAATTGCCCAAATGTCCCACAAACTTTCACAAATGTAAAACATTTGTCACAATACTTAGTACGTGGATGACATGAGTAAAGGCAGCCATACAGCATCAGCCTGGTAACAACACAAGTATACATATTTCAGCATTTTTTCTTATCTTTCCTCTTTCTATTATTTTGGGCCGTGTTCGTTCTCCTTCTCTCTCATTTTGTAGTTACATCAAATAAACTTAAGTTAAATGAATGTACTAAGCAAAAAACACAGACATGACAGCAGTGTTCTTTGGTGTGGAGCTACATGATACCACTCACAGTTCAATAAGTGATAAACCACAGCAACCACAGTTTCTAGCTGCAAATTCAAGTATCAATCTTCCCACAGTCATAGTTAGTAGACTATAGCTCAAACCTAGAGCACTAACACGCCACAGACTTATTTTATTCAACGTGCAAAGCTTTATGAATATCTTTGACAAACTTCAAGCTGCATTTACTGACACAGAAAGAATCATCTCTTACACACCAGAGGGCCACAAGAATCACCCTGTGAGGAGGAGAAATTAATTTAATTTCTTAATTTGTTTTTTTTTTACATTTGTACCATGTCTCAATGTTATTTACAAAGCAATTTTATATCGCAAAAATGTCTCACCAGCTTTCACAAATGTAAAATAGTTGACACAATAACTTGAAAGTAGGTTTAGATGGTACATAGTAATGTTAGCAGTAGCTTTTTAATGACAAAAAGGATTACTTACAGGATCATATTACATATGTATTTCTTGTGTCAAACACATACTGTGTATTCATTTTATTTGACTGACAATGTTTATCCATTAATTGTCAAAATTTAATACAGGACATGGCAAGAACTGTCATACATTTATGAAATGTTCACTGTTCCCTGTATTAATTTTGAATCTAGCTGGTTTTCCTCTCACATTTTATGGAAGCTACTACTAAGTAGCTAATGCAGCTGGAGGAGTAATATTAGTTTTTATACCACCATGCCGGAAATTTCTAGAGCTGGATGTATTGTAATTTTAGGTTGTCTGAACATACAGTCACCCAATTCTTGTTAAGGTGACATCTAAGGAACACTAAGAGCTGTCAGCTGTTACCTTGGAATCAGTAATGAAGCAATTACATTTTGGCGACTAAAGGTCAAAGGTCACATTGATTTTGCATTTGCTTAATTTGCGCCAATACTTGTGAATGTGGTCTGCCAAGAACACTTGGAGTGATTTGGTAATAAATGAAAATGAAGTCATGCAACAAATGCAACATTGTTTTTGTAGTTGACAACAGCAGAAGGAATACTTGAAATACATAGAATACATAAAGTTCCTGGGATGATTTACTGCAGAAGTGAAGCTACAGAGACAAGGTTCCTACAGAAGATAAAAGACACTATTTAACATTGAAGTTTTACAGATTTTGTATATCATATAAGGAAACAAAACTAAGACTGACTAAAACAGAGCGTGGGATACAAGAAAAGCATGCTGCGTTATTACTATGTAATATTTAACACTTCTTTTTCTTCAGAATACTTGTGATCCAGGGAAGGTATTTAGATATGTCTGTATAGACGTTGGGTACATTTGGGTAGTCACAGCTGCGCCTGTTGAAAGACACAACACCAACTGCCATCTTGTTGCACACCAGAGGGCCTCCAGAATCTCCCTGCAAGGAAGAAGGTTTATTTGTTTAAGTATTGAAGACTAGAAACCATTTAGACTAGAAATCAGCTGATCATTTCTATGAAAAGACAGAAAACAAACCTGGCAAAATCCATTTTCTGTCTGATATCCTCCTGCACAGATGATGTTGGCAGGAAGGTTAAATTGAACCTCTTCCCATTGTTTCTTACAGGCATTCAGGTTAATAATAGGCACTTCCACCACTTGTAGATCATCAACAGAGTTACCACCAGTTTTTGTGGAACCCCATCCAGCCACGCTGCATTTTTGGTTATCCTTTATTTCTTTGCCAGTTTTTGGAAGTCCTATCGGTTTCACTTTTTTGTTCAGTTGAGCTTTCTTAGACAGCTGGAGACACACAAAATCAAATGTACATTAAAATTTACATCCATCCATTATCGTAACTGCCTTTCCTGTGGGATGGAGCCTTTCACCTTGGACAGGCTAGCAGTACACAAAACTTACTAATTATCTTTCATTCCAACTTCAGGTTTATAGATTGCTAAAGGATAGAGCTATATGAGGAAATAATATACTTACTTTAAGAAGCATTATGTCATTTCCAAATTTAACATTTTTATAAGATGGATGCTTGCACTTCTTTTCAATGCGTCTTATTGTGTTGTTATCAACCCTCTTAAGATCGTGGGTGCCAAGTACAACACGGCTAAGATCCCTAAATGAATAATCATTTAGAGGTTGTCAGTAAAGTGTGAAATCTTTTTGCCAAATCACATGAAATGTACAATTATTTGCAGCAGAAAAGTAACTTACGATTTGTCATCACAGTGCGCAGCAGTCAACACAAAGTCTTCACTGACAAGGAATCCACCACATACATGACCTTTGTCGTTCTGCACTGAGGCCATAAACAGCATTGATTTCTTTCCGACTTTAGCTCCATTTATGATTTCACTCCCATTGGCTTTAAAAATAAATGAAAAAAGGAAGAGTTAATGTTACATTTGTATAACCTAGATATTTGATAATCTAATGATGATGAGATTTGGTAATCTTACCATTTTGTCCAAGCCATGTCAGAAGATACAAAAGCAGACATGTATTCAAACCATGCATCATGGCAACAGCAAACTGAACTCTGTCTTCTCTGGGGGTACAGGTCAACCTTTTAAAACAGTTTGCTGAATAAGCAGTGCTTTTATATACTGTGTTTTTTTTTCTACATCTGCTTACCTTATTTAGCCACATCCTCTCTGTGTCTCCTATGGTGGGCCGTGTGGTCAGTAAAGAAATTAGGTATCATTACCACTGTTACAGTAAATGTAAACCTAGTGCTTTTGCTGGCTCAGCTTCTTAAAGCATTTGCATACAGTAAAAGATGTGTCACATAAATCAACTTATCCTGGTATTGATTTGATGGCAATTTGAAACTATCCTCTCTCCCTCTTTGGATACCTATGAACTACTGTCCTATGTACATCTGGTGAAATGAAGTAAAGTGAAATCAAAATTTGTTTTCATGTATCTACTTTTTAGATGAAATATTGGAGTAGGACAAACCCCCAGTTTCAGTATTGTATTCAGTGTATTTTTACATTTGCAATCATGAGACTAATGCTCTAGTACTAGTCACTGAACCATTGTCTGGCATCTAGCAGTCTAAAGGAGCATCATGACTCAGACCGTCAATTCTTCTTATGACCGCAATGGAACATGTCAGTATGTCAGTAAGTGCATTATGAAGTGTGACGTGAAATAATCTCAATGACTCAGAATATTGTAGGCTGGTCCAAACAAGCATGAGTAAATGAAGCAAAATGAAATATTATTAAATTGGAGGGGAATATGTCTTGAAGGTGTCTTCAATGTGATTTTTGCTTGAAGCATGGTAGGATGCAGAGAAGAGCCAGTCAGAGAGCAACTGTAACAAGTCAAAGCAGTGTTTCTCCCAGATTAATGAATGTTTTTGGAACTTCCTCAAAAATTGTTCGCAGTGCAGTTGCATGGTTTCAGTGAAATTGCCCAAATGTCCCACAAACTTTCACAAATGTAAAACATTTGTCACAATACTTAGTACGTGGGGTGACATGGGTAAAGGCAGCCATACAGCATCAGCCTGGTAACAACACAAGTATACATATTTCAGTATCTTTTTTTTCTTGCATCTATGACACTTTCATTTTCAAATTATTTTGGGCCATGTTCGTTCCCCTTCTCTCTCATTTTGTAGCCACATCAAATAAACATATGTTGGATTAATGTACTAAGCAAAAACACAGACATGGCAGCAGTGTTCTTTGGTGTGGAGCTACATGATACCACTCACAGTTCAATGAGTGATAAACCACAGCAACCACAGTTTCTAGCTGCAAATTCAAGTATCAATCTTCCCACAGTCATAGTTAGTAGACTATAGCTCAAACCTAGAGCACTAACATGCCACAGACTTATTTTATTCAACGTGCAAAGCTTTATGAATATCTTTGACAAACTTCAAGCTGCATTTACTGACACAGAAAGAAATGCCTTTTTCAATGGGCTGATGAGCTGACACACAATGTGATAACAATACATGTCATAAGCAATTACTACACATACTACATCAAACTCTTCTTTTTCTTGATAATGTTTTTGATCCAGATTTTTTCATATTTGTACCATGTTGTTATTTACAATGCAATTTCACGTGGCAAAAATGTCTCACCAGCTTTCACAAATGTAAAATAGTTGACACAATAACTCGAAGGTAGGTTTAGATGGTAGATGATAATGGTAATCATGCAGCATTAGCTTTTTAATGACAAAAAGGATTACTTATGGGATAGGGTATTTAGATATGTCTGTATAGACATTGGGAACATTTGTCACAATACTTAATGGGTGGGTTCACATGGCTAATGGCAGCCATACAGCATCAGCCTTGTAACAACACATGTATACATATTCCAGCATTTTTTCTTATCTTGCATCTATCTGTTATTTTGGGCCATGTTTGTTCTCTTTTTCTCACATTTTGTAGCTACATCAAATAAACTTAAGTTAAATTAATGTACTAAGCAAAAACGCAGACATGACAGCAGTGTCCTTTGGTGTAGATCTACATGATACCACTCACAGATCAATGAGAGATCAACTACAGCAACCACAGTTTCTAGCTGCAAATTCAGTCTTCCCACAGTCACAGTTAGTAGACTATAGTTTAAACCTAGAGCACTAACACGCCACAGACTTATTTTATTCAACGTGCAAAGCTTTATGAATATCTTTGACAAACTTCAAGCTGCATTTACTGACACAGAAAGAAATGCCTTTTTCAATGGGTTGAAAAGCTGACACACAATGTGATAACAATATATTTCATAGGCAATTACTACACTTACTACATCATACTCTTCAATTTTTTGATAATGTTTTTGATCAAGTGAAGGTATTTTGATATCCATCCGTATATCCATCCGTAGTACATCTGGTCAGTCACAGGTGTTGTTGTTGTTGAAAGATACACTACCAAGGGCATTCTCTTACACACAAGAGGGCCACAAGAATCTAATTTCTTGTTTTTTTTTTTTTTGTTTTTTTTTTTACATTTGTACCATCTTTCAATTTTATTTTCAAAGCAATTTCATATGGCAAAAATGTCTCACCAGGAGGGCTGCTGTACTGGACGGTGTGACTGGGAAGGTCTTCAGGGAGTGTGCAAACCAGCTGGCTGGGGTCTTCACCAACATTTTCAACTTATCACTGTCTCAGTTCTACACCCACCGTGCCTGAAGTCAGCCACAATTGTCCCGCTGCCTAAAAAGACCTCCATCAGCAGCCTTAACGACTACCGACCAATAACTCTGACACCTGTCATAATGAAGTGTTTCGAGAAACTGATCCGACGTCACATTATGTCTTACCTTCCACCCACACTCAACCAAATGCAGTTTGGATACAGAGCTAAAAGATTGACAGAGGACGCCATCGTCACTGCGCTTCACACCACCATTTCCCACCTGGAAACACAAGGGTGTTATGCTAGGCTGGTCTTTGTCGACTTTAGCTCTGCATTTAACACAATACTACCGGACAGACTGTCAGCAAAATTGTTGGACATTGAACTTCCTCCCTCCACCTGCTGTTGGATCAGAGACTTTCTCTCTGACAGAGTACAGAGAGTCAGAGTGGGTCCTCATCTCTCCACAGCCCTGAGACTAAACACCGGTTCCCCACAAGACTGTGTGCTGAGTCCTCTGCTGTACACCCTGTACATGTATGACTGTGTCAGTACACACCCAGACAACATTGTCATTAAGTTTGCGGATGATACAACTGTGGTTGGGCTTATCTCGGGTGGTGATGAGACAGCATACAGGGATGAGATCCAGAGGCTGGTGGGGTGGTGTGCGGACAACAACTTGGTCCTAAACACAGCAAAAACCAAACAAATGATCGTGGACTTCAGGAGGAAGAAGTCAGATCTGCAGTTCATCCTTATTAATGGGGAGTGTGTGAAGAGGGTGCCAAGCTTCAAGTACCTAGGTCAGCACATAGATGAAGACCTCCAATGGAGCTCAAACACCTCTGAGGTTATGAAAAAGGCCCAACAGTGTCTTCACTTCCTGAGGATCCTCAGGAGGGTCAATCTGAAGAGAGAGCTGCTAATTACCGTTGCTCCATTGAGAGTGTGCTAACATACTGCATCTCTGTGTGGTTTTCAAGCTGCACCATGGCACACAAGAAGGTTCTACAAAGGGACATAAACACTGCCCAAAAGATCACTGGCTACCCTCTTCCCTCACTGAAGCACCTCTACAGCACCCGCTGTCTTAGGAGGGCACGCAACATTATGAAGGACTGCTCACACCCAGGACACCGGGTGTTTAAATTGTTGCCCAAACAGACTCAGAGACAGTTTTTTGTGTGTATATATATATATATATAGAGAGAGAGAGATTTTGATTTTTTTTTTATTTTGTATGAAAGGTAATTTTTTGTATGAAAGGTAGTTTTTTTATTATTATTATTTTGTTGTTATCGTCTCTCTCTTTGCACCAATGTGGGACTGTTGGCAATTTCGTTGTACTGTTGTACTAATGTAATGTAATGTGACAGTGCAATAAAGCTTTATCTTATCTTATCTTATCTTATCTTATCTTATCTTATCTTATCTTATCTATAAATGAAAATGAAGTCATGCAACAAATGCAACATTGTTTTTGTAGTTGACAACAGCAGAAGTAATACATTTTACATAGAATACATAAAGTTTGTGGGATTATTTACTGCAAAGGTGAAGCTACAAAGAGACAAGGTTTCTACAGGACACAAAAGACACAATTTAACATTGAAGTTTCACGGATTTTGTATATCATATAAGGAAACAAAACTAAAGCTGACTGAAACAGAGCGTGCGATACAAGAAAAGCATGCTAATGTTATTACTATGTAATATTTAACACTTCTTTTCCTTCAGAATACTTGTGATCCAGGGAAGGTATTTAGATATGTCTGTATAGACGTTGGGTACATTTGGGTAGTCACAGTTGCGTCCCATGTTGAAAGACACAACACCAACTGCCATCCTGTTGCACACCAGAGGGCCTCCAGAATCTCCCTGCAAGGAGGAAGATTCATTTGTTTAAGTATTGAAGACTAGAAACCATTTAGACAAAAAAATCAGCTGATAATTTCTATGAAAGACAGAAAACAAACCTGGCAAAATCCATTTTCTGTCTGATATCCTCCTGCACAGATGATGTTGGCAGGGAGGTTAATTCGAACCTCTTCCCATTGTTTCTTACAGGCGTTCAGGTTAATAATAGGCACTTTCACCACTTGTAGATCAACAATAGAGTTACCACCAGATTTTGTGGAACCCCATCCAGCCACTCTACATATTTGGTTATCCTTTATTTCTTTGCCAGTCTTTGGAAGTCCTACCAGTTTCACTCTTTTGTTCAGTTGAGCTTTCTTAGACAGCTGGAGACACACAAAATCAAATGTACATTAAAACTTCCATCCATCCATTATTGTAACTGCCTTTCCTGTGGGATGGAGCCTTTCACCTTGGACAGGCTAGCAGTCCATCACAAAACTTACTAATTATCTTTCATTCCAACTTCAGGTTTATAGATTGCTAAAGGATAAAGCTATATGAGGAAATAATAATAACTTACTTTGAGAAGCATTATGTCATGTCCAGATGAAACTGTTTCATAAGATGGATGCTTGCACTTCTTTTCAATGCGTCTTATTGTGTTGTCATCAACCCTCTTAAGATCGTGGGTGCCAAGTACAACACGGCTAAGATCCCTAGATGAATAATCATTTAGAGGTTGTCAGAAGTCCCCTCCCTGAACTGCCACCTTACTGTGGTGGAGGGGTTTGCGTGCCCGAATGACCCTAGGAGCTATGTTGCCGGGGGCTTAAGCCCCTGGTAGGGTCTCCCAAGGCAAACAGGTCCTAGGCGACGGGCCAGACTAAGAGCAGTTCATAAACCCCTTATGACGAGTGAAAGATCAAGGTCGGATACGTCGCCCGGATTGGCGTCACCGGGGCCCCACCCTGGAGCCAGGCCTGGGGTTGGGGCACGTAGACGAGCGCCTGGTGGCTGGGATCTCTCCCACGGGACCCGGCCGGGTGCAGCCCGAAGGAGCGACGTGGGACCGCCTTCCCGTAGGCTCACCACCCGCAGGAAGGCGCATAAGGGGTCGGTGCAGTGTGGATTGGGTGGCAGCCGTGTGGAGGTGCCTCGACAACCCAATCCCTGGACAAAGAATCTGGCAATTGGGACATGGAATGTCACCTCACTGGGTGGAAAGGAGCCTGAACTTGTGTTGGAGGTTGAGCGGTACCGGCTAGAGATAGTCGGGCTCACTTCCACACACAGTCTGGGCTCTGGAACACAACTCCTTGAGAGAGGTTGGACTCTCTTCTACTCTGGAGTTGCCCATGGTGAGAGGCGGCGGGCAGGGGTGGGCTTGCTTATAGCCCCCCAGCTCAGCTGCCATGTGTTGGAGTTTCCCCGGTGGACGAGAGAGTTGTTTCCCTGCGCCTTCGGGTAGGGGATAGGTCTCTCACCGTTGTTTGTGCCTACGGGCCAAATAGCGGTGTAGAGTACCCAGCTTTCATAGGGTCTCTGGAAGGGTACTGGAAGGTGCTCCGACTGGGACTCTGTCGTCCTACTGGGGGATTTCAACGCCCACGTGGGCAATGACAGTGATACCTGGAGGGGCGTGATTGGAGGAACGGCCTCCCTGATCTGAACCCGAGTGGTGTTTTGTTATTGGACTTCTGTGCTAGTCACAGCTTGTCCATAACGAACACCATGTTCAAGCATAAGGTGTCCATCAGTGCACGTGGCACCAGGACACCCCAGGTCGGAGGTCTATGATCGACTTTGTGGTTGTGTCATCTGACCTCCGACCATATGTCTTGGACACTCGGGTGAAGAGAGGGGCTGAGCTGTCAAACTGATCACCACCTGGTGGTAAGTTGGATCCGATGGCGGAGGAGGGAGCGGGATAGACCTGGCAGACCCAAACGTATTGTGAGGTCTGTTGGGAACGTCTGGTGGAACCCTCTGTCAGAGAGGTCTTCAACTCCCACCTCCGGGAGAGCTACAATCAGGTCCCGAGGGAGTCTGGAGACATTGAGTCCGAGTGGACCATGTTTTCCACCTCCATTGTCAATGCGGCGGTTCGGAGCTGTGGCCGTAGGGTCTCTGGTGCCTGTCGTGGCGGCAATCCCCGAACCCGGTGGTGGACACCGTAAGAAGGGAAGCCGTCAAGCTGAAGAATGAGTCTTATCAGGCCTGGTTGGCCTGTGGGACTCCTGATGCAGCTGATGGGTATCGGCAGGCCAGACGTGCCGCAGCCCGCGCGGCCGCAGAGGCAAAAACTCGGACCTGGGAAAAGTTCGGCGAGGCCATGGAGGAGGACTATCGGTTCTGCCTCAAGGAAATTCTGGGCAACCGTCGGCGCCTCAGAAGGGGAAAGCAGTTCCCGCCAACACTGTTTACAGTGGAGGTGGGGAGTTGCTGACTTCGACTGGGGACGTTGTAGGACGGTGGAAGGAATACTTTGAGGATCTCCTCAACCCCGTTGACACGGCTTCTGTTGAGGAAGCAGAGGCTGGGGACTCGGAGGTTGATTCGTCCATTTTCCCTGGTTGAAGTCACCGAGGTAGTCAGTAAGCTACTCGGTGGCAAGGCACCAGGGGTGGAATGAAATTCGCCCCGAGTACCTTAAGTCTCGGGATGTTGTAGGGCTGTCTTGGCTGACACGCCTTTGCAGCATCGCGTGGAGATCGGGGACAGTACCCTCTGGACTGGCAGACCGGGGTGGTGGTTCCTCTTTTTAAAAAGGGGGACCGGAGGGTGTGTTTCCAACTATAGGGGGATCACACTCCTCAGCCTCCCTGGGAAAGTCTATTCCAGAGTGCTGGAGAGGAGAGTTAGGCCGCTAGTCGAACTCGGATCCAGGAGGAACAATGCGGTTTTCGTCCTGGCCGTGGAACACTGGACCAGCTCCATACTCTCGCTAGGGTGCTCGAGGGTTCATGGGAGTTCGCCCATCCAGTCTACATGTGTTTTGTAGACTTGGAGAAGGCGTTTGACCGTGTCCCTCGTGGCATCCTGTGGGGGGTACGCCGGGAATACGGAA
>NC_046613.1:5013166-5100666 GCF_900324465.2 Anabas testudineus | reverse complement strand
GCTGACAGCAGTGTTTCTTAGAACCAGTGTTGAATTTGAAGAATGACAACTGAGACCATTCACAGCTCCGTGTTAATCATCAATCAGTGGTCCAGCAAGCTTCTCATTAGCACCTCGACTCAAGCGTTTCACATTGTATTGCTGGAGTGAGACGCTTACACAAGAACGTTTCCTTTTCAGAGCTTCGTCGAGACCCTCGAGAACAAAACTCAGGCTGCCCGGATTCTTCCGAAGGTTCAGTTTAGTGAAGCAGAACCAAGAGAGGATTGTGCCTGGCAGCAACGTGTAAGTGTAGTGCGTGTGATGAAAGGCTGTAATACGGAGCAACTGTGTTCGGATGTGTGCTCATTTATATGTGTGTGTGTTCTTTTGAAGGGAAATGAAATCCTGGCGCAGACTTTCCACTGAAGAGACTCTTTAAAAACAGACGCACTGACAATGACGGGACACGTTACGCCGCTCTCAATGTTCATTCTGGATGGGAGACGCCAGGAGAAGACCTGACTCAGCTTTGTCAGGGGAAGTGGAAAGTCGAGTCCGTTAGACTTTGTTTTGTCCTCAGCCAAAGGTGACCCCCCCCAACACCCCCACACCCTATTATTTACTGTAGGCTTAATTCTCCCAGCTGGTGCTGTGGGATTTGGTTCAGCTGTCCCAGTGGGGCTAACACCCTAAGATCCCATCATAACAGATGGCCTCCAGAGGACGTTCCCTTTTACATTTTCACTGCTGAACACTGAATAGAACTTATTTTTTGCTTTATTTATGGCAGCTAGCTGGCAAAATATTTAATAAAAATTATTTTTGAAAGTATTTCTCCTTCTTTGCCTGTCTTTATATTTACTCATTCACACTAATCAAACTTTGGGAGGAGACCGTCGTTTTAAAGAATGAACTGAATGAGCAAAGATATGATCATTTTCTCCTTCACTCTGTACATCATTGAGGAATCTTTAAGTATTTAAATCAGTGAAATATTACTCAGATTACTGAGGAGCATAATGTGAATACTATTTTTTGGGGCTCAGACACAATAAAAACATGTCACAAAAGACTCATTCAACCATGAAAGTGGATTATAAACTCCATTCTTTGAGCATCTGGCAAATATTCCTTGTTGGGACATATAATAAGCATCACTTTCGTGGATCTAGCCTTTGTTCTTTTGTATCAGTTCAAAAATCTGCAGCATCAGTACCACTCTGTGAAGCGTTAAATCTCAGTTCAGTATCACAGAGGTCGTTGTTGTAGGAGAAGATTCTCAGTAGTCAGGGTGAACTTATCTGGAAGTTGAGCCACGGCAACTGGATTTCCTTCTAGTTAGGTTGAAACGTTTCACTATTCATCCAAAAAGCTTCTTCAGTCTTCAGCTGCCATGACTCAACTTCTAGATAAGGCCGTTGTGGTTTGCCTGCTTAATAACAGGACAGAGGAAGAAATCCGTTAGTGGTCACACTGGTTTGGCTGCTAACTAGCTGCAACAAGCTGTCTCGACAGGAAAATACACTTTTCATGTTCCCACCATTCAGTGTTACTATACAGTGACCTGCTAAAATGCCAAACAGGGAGCTGTGTCCAAGTTCTAAATGATCTGGCATCAGCAGTGTTTGGCTGTCACAGCTGCAGTCTGGACCACAGCAGGAAGGGAACGACCCGGCACAAAACAAACAACAACAGGGTTGTGAAAACGGTTTCAGTTTCGCAATGTATGTACTGGCACCCAGAGCGGCCCTGGTTGTTTTGATCACTGGGATAAGGGTGGAAAGAAAGAGGAAACAACTCCCAGGAGAGGGGGGCAGTGATACTACAACCCTCTAAGAGTTAGTCCCAAGTAAAAGCACTGAAGACACATCAGAAAACAAGTTAAGAGCACAAGCGCACAGCTTCCTCTCCACCAAGAGGAGTCTTTGTTGGATATTTAACTGGAAGGCAGAAGGAAGACAAACACTTTTGATGGGAGTTGTCATTGTCTGCAACACAAAACATGGTGCAAGACAGTTTCCACATTACTGCCCATTATACCGAGCAATAGTACATTCCTTTTTGAGTATGTGTAGTGCAAAATTTAAATACCTTAAGTACTGAGAGGAGTGTTGCAAAATCATATAAAATAATTCAGTATTTATTCAGCATTAGCGCTGCAGGTTGACAGGTTTTATGCCGTTGACACTACATTAGCTTTGTACTCACTGTTTTGTCAACAGTATCAAACTTGCTAATACTTCAATGTTTCAGTTGATATTATATTATATTACACAGTGTGAGTTCTTGACTAACTTCATAGTTAGATAATGAATGTGGGGGTGCTCTGAATTGAGGCCACGCATGCATTAGGATCTGGAGCCTCTTTGCAGGTTAATCCAGTCTTGGCCAACATTATCTGATAGACAGACATTACAGCTGGTAATATTTGTAATGAAGTCCAACTAGACACCACCACGCGCGCCACAACATGTACAAACACTTGGGCAGTACCTGATTCCCACTCAACTATTGCTTCATTGGTGACCTACATGATCACACGGTGTGTAGCCTGTCAACGACATGCTTAGTGTGTTATTTGATCAATCTGGTAGCTATTCAGAGTAAAAGTGTAAATACAGGTGAAAACACAGTGATGCATGAATGACAGAGACTGTCTAACCCTAACCCTGTGTTAAAGAGATGGATAAAAACAGAATTCAGTCCGGATTTGGTAATAAGACATCTTTATTAATCGTTTTGAGAGACATGCTAGATCTCTGTACAGTGTGAATGGAGAACCAGCTCTGCAGCACAGAGCTTTGACAGAACACACCCCCCCTCAGGGAATGGCAGAATGCAGACCCCCAACACGCAAAGACATTTGTTCATTACTTGGTCCATTTCTAGGGAATGTTAAAATGGTCCTTTACAGGGGGGAAGGAAAAAAACTAAACCCAAAACAGAGGACTACTTTCATATTTAAGGGGAATAAATACAAAGAGCGTCTCTAGCTACTGATCAATCATTTTGTCCTGGTTTAAAAATAAACACCCACTGAGTCATTTGTCAAAAAGTGCTCCGTACAAGGCTGCGTGGTCAATAATGAGCAATACATTCCTGTTTCACAATAATAAATAGGCAGCAACACAAAGGATCCATACATTGAGATTTCTTTTTTAACCTGTCTTTATCATTCCCAACACCACCAAATAGTGAGTTCCAGTCAAGATCTCCTGTGATTTGATTGATCCTACTCCGTCTCTTCAGCATATTATTATTATTATTATTGTTGTTATTTGATTCGTTATGTGGGTTAGAAACATTCACTAGTTTTCACAAGAGTGCTCCTCTTTTAGTTCGTGTGAACTACTCATAAGGGTTGTCCTCTACACTAAGACACAGTACTCCAGGAGGTAAAGATGATTTTTTTTTAGCCATATTTCTAAAGACTTACATCGTCAGGCTAACTCTAGAACATGTTCTTCAAAAGTGCAGCAAAGATTTCACTTCAAAGACGAGTCAAATCAAAAGTAGTGCTCTCAACACTGGCTGATTCCACCACCAGTCTGTTCTGATACCAGGCTCTGGTTAATAAAATGAAACAAACAAACAAACAAAAAAGTAAAGAACATTGCATAATGCCAACATCAGTAGTCAGTTTCAAACAGAAGCAGCAAAGAAAACCTCATCTCAGTGGGCACAAGTTACGTGACAGTTCCTATGACAATCAGACAGGTTTTAAATTCAGTGACTGTACATTTATAAAGAAGCTTTTCTTACTTCATGTTAACCTGAAATGTCTACATGTGCAAATTAGTCTTTTTTTTCTCAGGAGTAAAGCAGGTTTACAATGTTAAAAGGTCTGTTTTGGTCACAGAACCTGCATTAAAATCGACCCCCACACGTTCCTCTGTGACACAAGGCAGGGGCTTTAGGTTCCCCACTGCTCACTCACGTTTATGTGCAGACTACCATAATCACAACTACCAAGATATCACACAATGCAACAGCAGCTGTCATATTTGTTGTGAATGGGGAGGGAGGGGAGGGTCTATGACATCCTGCGAACACACTGTGACCTAAATGGTGCTGTAACGTGGCGAGAATGACACGACTGCATTCTAATGTTGCCTATACAGAAAGCACATGTTTACACGCACACACGACAAAAAGATTTTCTGAAGTCAAGTATACAAATCCAGGTCGACAGTATTGAGAAACAAAATGACTAGTCGTTATCCGAGTGCATGAAGTCACTGGTGTAAGGTTACCATTTACATATTCAAACTTGTGTACACTGGTAGACAGTACCTATGTTCAAAAACTAGGCATGCATTAGACACTCAAGATGTTACTGTTTCACTTTGTTCTGTAACGCAGTGTTATGGATCCCTCCAGGGTTATGGGCAGGAGTGCCACTGGCTGTGAATGTTTGTGTTTAATGGTTAAGTGGAGGTAAAAGATGGAAAAACTATTTTAAAAAGAAGCTATGTTAGGTTAAGGGTTAGGTAAGAAGGCGGTCAAGATTTCTGTCTTTGCCCATAACAACCGTGGCATCCATAAGATTACGACACCTCTTCTCCTCTCAAGCTCGGGAATACAGAGCTTCATTGTTTGCATCATTTAAAAAAAACAAAAAACAAAAAAAAACCTTCCAGAGTGATTTCCCTGAACATACAAAAATACAAAAAGAAACTGGGGAAATTTCCTTGTCTACTTAAAAAAATGTATCCACATAATATGCACCTTGGGGATCTTTTTTCACATCTTTGTGTGATTTTTTTATTATTATTATTATTATTTTTTTTGCAAGTTGTAAGACTTTTTGGCAGTTTCGTTAACAAAGTAGGCTACACTACTTCAGAACCAAATTCACATATTGCTAGCTCCAACCGATGACCAGTAGTCAGGTTAAGAGGCCAGATTCTCAACGTGCAAAGTCAAATGCAGGTTAACCAATAGGAAGCAACATAACAAGCATGTGGTGTGAATGATGTTTTCTTTTTCTTCAGGATGGGTGATGAGCATTAACAGGAACAGCCGCCTTCAGTGGTCTGGGGCTCCTGCGGTTTGTCCAACTTGATGTCGATCACTGAAGAAGAACATTAAGGAAACTGCAGAAACATTTGGTACTCATCAGTAATAATCACATGAACATATTAATTAGCTTGTAGAAGTACTTTCAAGGAGGAAATGCAGGCAAAGTGACAATTCTCCTATAATTTTCAACCTTGCATAGATGTTGCTGTTGAGATGACCTAAATCATTTATTGCAAGGCTTGTAGAAACTCTGAGCAACCACTAGATGACGCTACATCCTATGATTAACCAGAGAAGGTGCTTTAAAAACACTTTTCCCGATACATGTTCCTTACAGCAGCTTTTGGACATGGTGACAGAGTAATTGCTGGAAGTAAAGGGATGTTATTCAGCTCCACAAGCAACCCTCTCCTCCTCTGTTAGTGTGATAATAAACTGAGTATGGATGTTGGCTACACTTGTTGGCATTGCTGTGCTACAATTAAAGTTAATGCACAATTGTGTGTTAATGAGTTGTTGCACTGAGTCACAATGATTTTGTGAGTGTGTTTTTTTAATTCCTACTCAATTCTGCAAAGACTCTTGTCCTGCACTAAAGGGCTCCATACACTACTGCTGGTAAACAGCAGCAGCAGCTTCTTTTTTCTGGTGAACATTGTGCATGTATATGTAGGATGACTACATATGATACACAAATGAATCTGGACACAGTCACACTGTGGTTTTTCAAATGCAGTAACTATGAATTAGAAGAGTAAAGTTGTGGGCTGTAAAACTAGGTGAATGGATTATGTCTGTTTTCATATTTTATAGTAGCAGTTCTATATCCAGACAGTCTTTTAATGCAACACTCTGTGTATTACAGTGTCTTCATTTGGACTGGTTGTCTGGAACAACAGCAGACTGGGTGCTTAATCCTCACAGCCAATATTACCAAACCAAATGAGCAGCCTCTCCCTGAATACTTTAGTTCTCTGACACCTGTGTGTGTTTGTGTACCTGTGCAGTCGACAGCATCGTTCGAAGAAACACACATTTAATGTGTTTTGCCTTTACCGAAGTTTGCCAGAAAATGTACACGCTTGTAATTATGCCAAAGCATGAGAAGCTGCAGTAAGTCTCTGTCTTATATTGTCCAGTGCAGACAGGGGCCAAAGGAAGCAGAGGACATGTAACAACTTCCCTCTGGGAATAACAAAGTTTTTTTGAATGTTGAATCTTTTCATTCTGACTCTCTCATATCAACATGCACAACCCCAACACTTGATCT
The DNA here is from genome assembly GCF_900324465.2 of Anabas testudineus. NCBI lineage: Eukaryota > Metazoa > Chordata > Actinopteri > Anabantiformes > Anabantidae > Anabas > Anabas testudineus. Next base: position 5,094,392 of record NC_046613.1, on the reverse strand, counting down.
GGGTCAAGCACCCTCTTCACTCTGCGTGTCTGCAGACCTGCAGTGGTGATAATACACAGTGAGTAGGCAGGAACAGAAAAAGAGTAGAAAAGTGTGCCTCTGACATCAACCATGCATCACCAGCGTGACGCGTCTGTCCCCAATTTAAACCTGGCAAGTTAAAGGAACAGAGAACATAATGTGAACAGAAACTAAATCCCTACTGACGTTCAGAAATGTTTGTCTCATCTTGTGAAAAAACGAAATTACTTCCTTTAAATGTTCCCTTTATTTTCTTTTAGTTTTGCTTACAGTACTAGTACTCGCTTGTCATGCCATCATTTAGGCAGCCTGAGCTACATACCATCCACATGACCACACCCATCTTCGTCCATCTCTCAGTGAGATCAATACTGCTCACAATACAATGACAACAGAGGAGCTGCTCCAATGCTGACATTGTCAGCAGGGGCACAGAGCTGCTGAGGAACTGTCACTACCTGCCATCCATCAACACACCTCCACCTCACATGGCTCACTCCCACAGCCATTAAGCCTCATTAAGACAGAGATGAAAATCTGTGACAGAGTTAAAGGATAATTGGATGAATGTAAGCGATGCATTAGAACCAGAAAATATGGCTACTTGCAAGAAGAAGAAAAAAGCAAAAGGGTGATCTCAGCAGCTCAGAGGGCCGGTGGGTGACTGAGTTCATTACTGAGACCATGCTGTAGGAAAAGGCTGGACGCCTCATCATAAATGATGAATGGCCTATAATCAGCGATGCACATGCCGACAAAATGTAGGCACTGCTTCACCACGCCGAGGTCAGCATCTGATTTATGTTGACGTTACAGCAGATAAATGCTGAAGGAGTAATGACAGTGCTATATGCACATGGGTAAAATCAAAGGCAATTTCATAATTCATCCACAGTTACCATAGAGATGGCACCCTGGTTTGTGTATTGACGCTGCCAGGGGAGAAGCAGTGGCAACATTAAATGCTGCTGATCTACTGTATCTACATGAGAAAAAATATCCATAAATATTGTTTTTGTTACGAGTGACAACATTCTGGGGCAGTAGAAATTGTATTAGACAGCAGAACTCCTAGATACAGCTCAATGTAACGTTGAAAAATAAGAGGATGACGTCAAAAGGAAGTTAAATATTGCAATGGTGACTAGGTATAGCTGCAGTCCCCTCCACAGGTATTGCAGCAGCAAGGTCAATTCCCTTGTGTCCGTTGTACACTGAATACTTTAAGATCAATAGAGAGATATAAGACAAATGTTCAGTTTGAATGGTATTTACACCTAGATACACTAAACAACATTAAACTTAGCAGCTTTTATTTCAGAAGACACAAATGTTAAGTGTAAATGCTTGTACTACTCTGTGGGGTTTCAAATCAAAACGTGGTCTGAATCCTTCTTCATTACATTTAAATCCCTCTTTAAACTGAGAACTGCAATTAGTAGAGAAGTCAGACTGAGAAGAGGCAAAGCTTGGTTCCAGATCATGTGTGCCAGCGCTGTTAGATAGAAAAAAAATCTCATCTAACTTTAAAAGAGTTTGAGTGTGAATTAGTCTGCCTTACTGCTACTCACATCGGCAATGTTAGCAGATGTTAAAGAGAAAAAAACAGGAGCCAGAGGAGCCCACACAGCTCCATACCTCTCTTTAGTTACTGATCAAAATGACTGTGTTGGCTGCTGCATTTATCTCCTTTGGCATCAGATACAAACATTTGCATTTCTATGTTTGAATAAAAGAGCACATCCATAAATGTAATAACTGCTGACCTGTGTGTATTGATGGGTTTATAATTCAAAAGACCCACTACAATAAGAAGTTAGAATTTAGTTTTATGAGGGTAAAAAAGTGCAGCAGCCCCTGACAAATCTACCTCAGGTGGAGGTGTGAAATGCTCAGTTGACAGCAGCAGATATGAGGTGCCAGTTAGGAGAGTTGTGTGCAGCAGCACCACTGGGTGACTGACGGCTGGAGGTTGAGACTCTCGTCACTGGTTTAAATGAGCAAACCTGCCCACCATAGACAAAACTGCAGGAACCCACTTTCTGGATGACCGGCTCCCCCCTGCACTCCTCAGGCACCAGTGCTGTTTGCAGGAGAGTCTGAAAACGCATTTAATTGGATGGGTAGCTGACACCTATTTAAATAGGTGCCAGTATACAGCGTTCCCTCCTGGAACTCTTCTCATTTAGACGTGTATCATTGTATCAGGATTTCATTGTTTCCACTCATGTTATTATTGAAAATGGTTTTTCGTGAGATGAAAATTGGATTTTTCTGATATGTAAAATGGTCAAAGGATACTCCCTTCTTTGCTTGTTTCTTGCATGCTTTCCATTCCTGGAAGAGCAGCCGCCACGCGCCGAAACAGCTGGAAACAAGGAAACAGAACAAATAAGAAAGAGAATGAGGTCAGGAACATACAACATGACAACTAATAATCATCCTCTTAGTACACTGTTGATGAGTGCATTTAATGGGAAAGTAATATGCACTGATTTGATATTCAAATAATATTAAGGTCAACACAATGTTTGCCATCATTCATTCAGTGAAACCACATCTGAACAAAGTAACCAGAAGGCATGTAGGAGACTCTTATGTTAACTAGCTGAAGGTCCTACTTTTGTCTGTCACACTAGATGCTGATGACAATAGCTTTCTGTACGGTCTGTCCCATTTCAACTATGGAAACTTGACACAGTCACTTGGTTTTTGACATTTGACACATTCCTTATTGCATTACATTATTAAATTAGTTTGATATTAAAGAGCAGGTTTTTGTCACAATTTTTTTGTAAATAAAAATAAATAAATAAATAAATAAAATAAAATAAAAAGGTAAAAAACTCAAAGGCGGTGAAGAATTGTTGTAGGCACTAGGTCTGTTAATAAGGAGAAAATTGATGCCTTTTTATTAGATTGAATTTGCTGACACATCATGTCAGTGGGTAGTGATGACACAGCAGTGGGGTGTGATCACTGCAGCCATCAGAGGCAGGACTGTGGCCTTTGTTTAGCAGGTTTCACACCACCATGTTCCATCCTGGCTATTTGTTCTTGGTTTGCACAGTCGTGAAGTAAGGTGAAGAATAGGCTACTCTGTCTGTGAGGGGAAAAGGAGACGTGTCTGCCAGCAACACCATTCACTGCCAGACACAATATACTGTAGCTTCCCTTGCCTTAACAACAAACATCTGTTAAGAGACAAATCACTGTTGTTGAGCTCTGCTATGCTTTCTTTGTATCTTAAACTCCCCAAACCTTCCTAAACATTAACTGTCAATGATGGGAGTGGGAGATTACACTGGAAGAAATACTGCACTCTGACTTTTATTTGCATGTATATACAAAAAAAATCTGATACATGATAAATAATAATAAATACAAATAAATATAATAAACTGATGCCTGATCCCTGGTCAGTAACAGCAGTGCCATCTATAAATGTCATTTCTCCTTCACCTTTTGTGCCGTGCGGTTATGAGTACACTTCCACCCCCATGTTTCACTGTTGGCAGTCCACACCAAAGATGTTGGACGCCATCTGATCCAAACGTATGTATTTTAGTTTATACACCCAGTGACTGTGCTGCCAAAATCCAACAGGAGCAGTTTTGTGCCATTTTGTGAGCAGCCTTCTTAGATGCTGTCCATAGTGATCAACTTCGTGCAGTGTCCTTCACACTGTGTGATCAGTCACTGAAGTACCTATTTACTGAAGCTCCGACTCATCTGTTTTTCAGATGGAAATTGTAAACACAACTACAACTGTGTGTCAGGAGGATTCAATTTCTGGTCATTTCAACTAACCGTATCATAGAAGATACAATGGCCTGGACTTGACATATGTAACCTGGTCTGGCCTCACCCACCTGTTTGACATTGTAACCTGTCTTGGCACTGGTCTCTATGAACATGACACTCAGCTCTTTAGCCCTCTGTTCCCCTTCCTCAATTGTGATTTGCCTGTGAATAGAAGGTAATTATTGTGAAAACAGAGCAGATTAATGCATTAGAGATAATTACACACCGTTTACAGAATGACGACACAAAACAGATTATTTCCTCAACTGACATTCAACAAAGACACAGTACTACTCACAATGAACCTGCTATTTGTAGCTGAAGCCCCTGTTATTCTGCACTAAGGAGAATACACCATACTTAATTTGCTAATGACTGAAAAATATCAATTACATTGTCCTAAGAGAAATTAATAACAACTAATTTGCACTGCATTTTAATGAATCTGGGGGTGATTGTTTGTCTCTCCCTGTGAAACAGAGACTGTGTCAGGTGCCAATTAACACAAATGAAAAGATCAGTACAGGCCTGCTAACTCTACAACTTTTATAATCACCAGGTTTGTTAAGACTTTTGTTCCGCCCTGTAGAAAGTGAATTTTAACTGTGTACTAAGAAACACATTTTTTTTTCTTTCTCTAATTTCACTTTTTAAGAGGTCATAACACCTGACTACACAACTTGTACAACTTATGCTATTGAGCAAAATATCAAACACAGAAATGTCATATTTCACTGATCCTCCTCTCTGTTCACTGTTTTATCATAGTGCAGAAGAAAGAGAGCGTGCGTTGTGAGTAAGAAAAAGAAATGTCTGCAGAGAGAACAGAAAACACTGCACTGGAGATGCATTTACATAATAACACCACCTGACAGAGTTGCACCAGTGCTGCTGTGGCTATTTCTGGATGCATGCATGTGAGTCCCAACTTAAACACCAAGGTTTCTTCATCATCAGAAAGTCATAATGGATGTGGAATCTGTGGCATCCTCCCCAACATTCATGTACTCTAGCAGTGAATATGTAGTTTTAGAGCAACTCTTTTCAACAATACATTAATGTACTTCCAGCAGGTACATAAATATGACAGAGTTAAGTGCTCATCTTTGTTTAGCCACTCACTTTTCTATGTGATTTTAAAAGCCCTTCTAAAGAGAATTATCACTTAGCTATGTGGACCTTCTCAGCTCTATGAAGCATTTTCACATCTTTCATTGTTTTTGCTGAGTCTCTTAGCACTCACAGGGAGCCTTCCTGTATCAGGAGGCAGCTGTTTTCAACAAAAAACCTCACAGCAGACAGAGGTAGCAAATAGATGGTGAACACAAAGCAGCCACAGAGCCACATATTGCCTTAATGAATAGCGTCCATTAATGTTCCTGTTTCTCTGGTTCTGCTGGATGTGTAACAAGGCAACTGTTTGTTAACCCATTCATAACAATTTATATATAACGAATAAATAATAAATAATACGTCAATGTTGTGTTTATATCGTGTTGCACTGCCCCCGGTGGCCATAAATAACTTAATGCTCTGTTACCAGCTATAAAAGAGTAGTTTTTATTTTTGCACGTTGATTTTATCTTTTACCTTTGATTTTATCTTTTACCGTATGTACAATACAACATGCATGAATTTATTTTTTTGAGAGAGCACAGAGTGAGGTGCAGACCACTGCACATCTTAAATCAATCAGTATTAAAACACATTGCTCTCTTCTCCAAAGTGCAAAATATGATTGTCATTATTATTCATAGACATCACTAAAACAAATCATTAAAAACTGCTCAAATACCAAAGTAAATTAGTATTTTCCTGTAATTATGCTAACTGTTTAAATGTATGTTTTTGAAAAAGATCATATGACTGTTTGGTGTCTATAGTGACAGGTTGATCACATGACTTTATATAGGGAAGCTGAAAACAACAGGATGTTACCATGGCAAAGCTAAGACAGCCAAAATTTTATATGTGAAAACCTCTAGTGACTTAACTTTAAAACAAACTTCTTACCAAATGACTGAAGTAGCACTGTGGAGAAGATAATGGTACAACCAAATACTCAATTAATGCATCGACTTAACCAGCGCAGTTCCCAGAGCTACTTAGCTAATACAGTAGAGCTTAGTATGTGCGTTTCAACTCCTCTAAGCACTCAGCACTATGAGAAACTCCAGCACAAAAGAAACACAAAGAACATCCAGATCTCAAAGTGTTAGTGTCAAAGTGCGCCGCACACCTACTGTACTGGTACTGCATATTAAATGCCATTTTAAAATGCTATTTTAATTTTTCTGCACTGAATTAGACCTATAAAAAATATGGCAGCAATACTCAGCAATGATGCGGATTTACCTTTAAGAGGGAGCAAATTAGGAGAGGAGGCGAGGTGATGTTAGTGCAGCAAATAGCCTTGACTTCCTTACTCCATTAAGACCCGACTAATGGGTCTTGCCGTTAAGATAAATTACCCATAAATTAAAATGGAAAAGGTTCAGTGATTTTCAGCTCTCTATAGCTGGAGGTACACATTTTCAAAATAATTTCACTTAACATCACACCTGCACTTTCAAATGACAGCAAAACATATTTTGACAGAACATGCTATATAAAATACATAAAATGGTCTCTCTTAAAGAAATCCTCCTTAGTACTTTGTAGAATTGTATTGTCAGTGCATGCTCATGTGGGTTCTTGGCCATGCAACCCCTCTGTTGTCTGAAACCAGAGCTTTTGTGTTCTATCTGCTGTTACAGCAGCCATGAATTTTTATTGCCAGATCCTGTGAGATATATCCAGGAAACTGCCATCAGCAGCAGTTTCCACAAGCATGCCAATGGGAATTCCTTTGTGGAGCTTGTGGTACATCCTCAACATGTTAAACATAGTGTAAATGTTAGTTACTGCATAGGCAAGTAACGCTGAGTATTAAATTAACTGTTGCATATGTGTCTGCAATTTATGCATGCTCACCACATTAGTATCATGAGGGAACAATATTAATCCTTCTACTTTTATAAAGCTCCATGCTCAGTATTACTGCCTATTGGACTGTCAGCTGCACTGACAAATGTCTCCAGGATAGAAACAAACCAAACAGAGGAGAGATGGATGTGCTTGTTGTTCTATTACTCTAAGCTCTAAAATGTAGTGCTTTGTGTTCTTCTCATGTATATTATTAGTATATGAAAATCACTGCACGTTGTCAATACTGCTCTATGCCAACTTCTTTATGCTTTCACCTAAACTCTAGTCCTGAAAGTAAAATAAAATAAAAAATAAAAAAAAAAACACCCATACTCAAAACCAGTGAAAATTCAGTATATCTAAATAAGCTGGCGAACATAAATACATGCAAAAGGCTTCTCAATGATGTCAATAGGCCTTCGAGTTTTTAGAGCAGTGTTTTTCACTTCATTGGTTGCATCTGAACTTCATTTCAAGCAAAGATTTTGTATATATGCATCCCTAATGCACACATGTCATTATATGGTTCAATTCTCCCATTACTGTGTGCTATTCTTCCACTATTGCATATTTCTGCTTCATTTCTTTTAACGTTTTACCAATTCCCTCTTTACATCAATTTTTTCTACTTTCTCAGCTTTGTTAAACACCCTGTCTCATCAGCTGTTTCCCACCTTCTCTTTACCACTGCTATTTACTTAAATACCTGTACATATGAAAAACAAAGTGCCTTGTGCACAGACTTGATTGCTCAAGTGCCACCAGGGATTAAATCGCTGAATAATTTCCCCAAGCAAGCAGTAATTTTTTCATTTCAAAGCAAGTGGCCTGACAGGAGCTGCTCCCGTAAGAGACAGCTCAGGTGCCTCATGTCTCGTCACAATCACCATAATAACACTACACATAAACAGCTACGCTCAATGAGTGTTTTTATTAGAATATTTAATATATTACGTAGCAAACATTAATTTTCATACCTGTCTTTATATATTACTGAGGCAATACTCATATTCAATTATGTATTAAGAAGTTCTATTGATCCCAGGATAATAATTTCTGTCTCATTGATATACAATTTTATTCATCAAGATGCTCTAACATCTAATCAAATCATCTGCTGCGTGGGGACAGCCTGTGGAGTCAGCCTGATGTTTTTATCATGTTTTGTTCTGGAGGTATTGTGCCGTGTTGAATGTTCCTACTGACTGACAGACACTGCACATTGTGGTTGCCATGGTGTCAAGGCATAAAAGGAAACGTCAACTAAAAGACAAGCATGTGAGACAACTACTGAAAGTACTGGCATTAGGAGGCAGATTCAGCAGTACCGTTACTATATACCTTTTATCTGCAAGGTCTGTTTTATTGCCAACGAGCATGATGATGACATCACTTCCTCTCTCTGTTCTCACATCGTCGATCCATTTTGACGTCTGCTGGAATGAATTCACGTCTGTTGAGGGAAACAAAGCAGAGGCAAATAAAGATGCTGTTTCCACTCCTGCTCTTTCTGCTCTAAACACAAATCGTAACGCTAGATTTTCAAACACTGACAAGCCTGGAGATGTTTAACGTGAAATCCACTGATTTAGAACAACTTGAGCATTTTGCACTAAATGTTACTAATCTTTATTAGTATTAGTATTTTGTAAAAATTCTGAACTATATCTTAGAGCATTCCAGTCATGAGATAGTAGCTAATACAAGAATAATGCACACAGAACTGAAATTACATAATAAGTCTATTGTGCTGTAAATTCTCATTCTTTGTAGCATGTTAAAGTTCATAATAAATCCCTTGGACCTTGCAATGAGTGTGTAGGTTTGTTTGCATTCACGCAAATGTTCAGGTCATATATTTGATGACATAGACCCAGTGTGTTTTTGAAGGTGAAAAGAAAACGAGGCTTGGGGGGACGGTAACCCTTTTCTTACATTGAAAAACCAGGTTACAATGTCAAATTCATCTCTTGAGGGCAGTCATGTTACAGAAACTGTTGTGGACTTTGCACTTTTAGAAGAGCTCAGAAGTCTCCCCTTTAAAACACCAAGTGTTTCTTCTAATGAGTGGGCAAACATAACATACTAATAATTATTGGTCACTTATTCTTAAGAGAATTTGATGGAGGGGAGGTTAATGTGATTCGTCTCACGTCACTGCTCAGTGGATCCAATTTGGTAAATATTAGGGTGATATTTGTGAAATCTGTCACACTGTTTCACAATTAGTGACAGTGGAGTTTGTTTTTGCCCAGAGGGCCTTTACCAGAAATTAGCTCTGGCCACTATATTGACCGTTAAATGTGTAAACAGAGTAGAACAGCAGCTAAAAAAAACCTTGAGGCACACTGACTTGTAATGTCGTAGACCACCACAGCAACAGTGGAGTCCCGTATATAACTTGGGATGAGGCTCCTGAAGCGCTCTTGTCCTGCTGTGTCCCACAGCTGCAACCTCACCTGGGGTTCAGAGAGAGAAAGCTGAAGAGACTGAGATTATTTAGATAGCCAGAGAGTCTGGAAACAGTAGACTCCCTCCAGACACACAGGCTTATACACAGGCCAGAGTCACACACAGACATGATTTAGTGACTGGATTCCTCATGACGACACTTCCAGGGTTACAGTGCTGTATGACAGACTCCCCAAGTAACGAACTTCTGTAGACAGGTTTGACTCTATTCATCTAAATACTGTATAATATCACAAACAGATGACACTGTTTATCAGTTCTGCAATATTAAGTCTGAATACCTACAAGACTTTACTGAAAAGATGAACATGCCATGCACCACTGACACAACACAAACATTAAAAATCTTTTTCTTGTTGTTAAAAAGCTGTAACTGAGAATCTTACCGTTCGATCTTCCAAGTACATGGTTTTCGACAGGAAGTCAATTCCAATTGTGGCCTAGTTTAGGAAAAGAAGACACATATGGATCAAAATCACTGTAAGTAACATGAAATGCAAACAACAGACAATTTACTAAGGAACTAAACAATGAAACTGCAGTCCCGATCACATCACACACCCCTGAATACACAATACAACACAATCCAGTACAACAGCACTGTGAAGGGAAACTTTTGTGAAGCTTACTGCTGATTACTGGATCAGTTTTTTAAGCTAGAGCAGGTTACAGTATGTCACCTACTAGCGTGCAAATATTCCACTTTAATTATGAGAACAGCTGCGCTATACTGTTTAAATAAGTTTTTTGTGTGTGTGTGTGTGTGTGTGTGTTTATACTGAAATAGGCTCCCTAAATCATATATTTTCCACTTCTAATAGCAGTCAAATTGTTCCCGTTTTGTGTCATGAGGCAGATGGCACTGTGTTCTCTCTTCTAGGGATGTATAAATTCCACAGCCAAGCCTGCGGCTTCCTGCTTTGCTGCCTATTGTGATATCATCGAGTGCTCTGGCTCAGACCAAAACCTAGAAATCAATAATCAACTGCAGATATGGCTTTATTTGTTTACTGAGTTTGTAATGCCAGAATTGTTTGGATTTGGACCTGTGACAAGTGAACTTAAAATCCCACAATAATAAAATGGCTTGATTTGAAAATAATACAGTGCTTATAAAACATTATTGCCTCCTGATATTGTATTAGACAGTAGGCACAATAAATATATGTAACATTTAAAGACATATTGTGACAGGAGAAATGTGTTTGGTCTGAGAGACTGTCATTGACAGCTAGCTAAGATGGATGTGGTTTGTGACCGTGTCAAGTGGTGCAAACAGACGTGGTTTCTAAGTGTACATGGAAGAGGACACGAGCATTAAGGACTGACGTATAGCTATGCAGCAAGCTCCAGGTGTTCATTAACAGCTTGTGTGACCCCAGCCTGCAGTCTTCGGCACTGACCAGCTGGAGTGTGTACTGAACACAGACGACCGGTCAGAACCACCTGTCTGCAGTCGAGAGGATGCAGCTTCCCACTAACAGTTATTCTGATACCATGCACGGATATATATTTTTAAACTACCCACAAAAGATCAAGTAAGTAGGTGTGGCTGTTGTGTTTGTCTATATTAGGCAGTCCAGCAGGGTGCCCACTGCCCACTTTGACAGTACCAGGCATCAGCAGCTTGATCACGCACTCGTTTCCTTGGCGATGCCAGCTCCCACAGTGGACTAACTCAGAGAGTCTGGCATGAGGACAGGACGTCATTTATTCTCTTCTCTTTCACCCAGTCTAAGTTGAACATAAACGGCCTCAAAGATTTGAAACGGTAAAGTATTTGGAACAAGACTGTAGTTATCCTGTCAACAAATTTATATTTTTATGTCCGGTCACTGAAGTGAACTAAAAAAAGACAAATCAGTGTTAAAAGGTTAAAAGCAGACACTTGTTAAACTATAACAGCCTGTGTAAATAACTTCAATTAAAATAAATTACTTAAAATAATTCTAAGAAAACATTGCAATAGCTCATTTGGAGTTAATTATTGACATAACAGCTTGAATTAAGTCAAAAAAAGAAAGATTTAGGAATTATCTGGGTGGTGGCAGAGGTGCTGTAGGCTCTTTCTGGTCCCAGTTTTAAATATAGAAGCCCACACAGACAGCTATACATGAACAGATTAGATCTCCAGAAATTATTAATATTTCTTTTCAATTTTTAACAAGCGCACATCTTGCAAGGCAGACCAAGGCTCTCTAGGGCAAAGAAAGCTTTTAATAGATCTGATGAATTTCACTGACTCTGTATTTAAATACATTATTGACATTTTAACTTTAATACAGCTTTCAAAAAAATATTTTTACCACATGTGAAATCATCATGAAATAAGTGCCGTGTGCAGATATCAGAAGACTGTTTTCAAGAGTCATTAACATTTACTGCTGTGTCCTAGAACCACACATTAAATTAAGAAAACATGCAGAAACCATAACCACCCTATTCTCCATGATCATGGAGTTAAATTAAGCTACAGTTTAATGCAAGCTACATCATATTTGGAGTGTTTGCACAAACACTTCTGTTTTGATCACATCTAGTCACTTGTCGTTTTATGTAAAAAAATTCTTTATTATTATTTCATGTAATTTCATTAACAAACCCAAGAGGTGAACTTGAAATGTTTTCGAAGTAATTTTCTATTGTGGTATTGCAGCTTTCATGTAAGTAGAGAATCCTAATATTTCTTCCACCACTGCTGCTCCCATCAGGACTTTCAAGGTCCTCCATCTGGCAGAGACGTTGATAAACCAACAGACCTTGAGTCACAGTGAGCATACTGGCATTTGCTTACAGCACCACATTTAACAGTGTTTTGTGAACACAACTAGTGTTAAGGTTTCCAGGCACCAGGGGAAGAGATAGATCAGACCTTCTTCAGAGAGTAGGCTGTATTTATTAATATATGTGAAACATAACAACTACACAAGTGGACATTAATAATAAGTCAATTTAAGTCTTTAAATAAAAGGTGATGAATTACAACAGTCCCCTGTCCCAACTTTATTTTAGCAAGCAGCGGACATTTGCTTATATTTAAAAGACACAATAAGTTGGTCTTTGAGGGAACACTGAAAATCTTTTTTTTTGTCACATAAATAAAGGTTCGAACTACATGACAAATCACAGAGTTTAGTTTTTATTGCATTTTAGAAATGCAAAGCAGCTTTTTCATGTGCAGAGTTTGTAATATTAAACCAACCTTCCACCCTGACAGCAGTCACTGAAGCAGTAAAGGTTCAAACAGAGTTCAAAGAGAGCTGGACACGATAACACAGGCTAGAACTGCAACTAAGATCATTTTCATTATTGATTATGAATTGATTTTTTCATTGATGATATAGTGTCTAAAACAGTGTAGCAAAAATGGTAAAAGAAATGCCTGTCCAAGGTCTCTGTCCTGTTCTTTAAATGAACAACTAACAATTAACAGTCTAAAATCCAAAAATGTTCAGTTAACTGTCACCTAACAGAAATAAAATAAAAATAAATAAATAATCCTCATATTTATGAAGAGAAAAATGTTTTGGATTTGTGATTAAAATTTCTTTAATAAATAATCAATTATCAAAATGCTTGCATCTACATTTTCTGATGATCCATTACTACATTGATCACATTGTGTTAACTCAATCCATCGCAGTTAAATAGGGCAGAAAACTGCAAATGTCCTCCACATGTAATGAAGCATTTAGCTAAAATTTAAAACAAAAGTGGGGATGTTTAGCAGCCAGTGGGAAAATGTTCAACATCCTTTCATCCCCTGCTTCACAGATATGAAAGTGTGACTTTTTAGATATTTTTGAAATGTCCAATAAATCTGATTCACCAGCTGCTACAGTAAGAAGCTAAATATTTGGGCAGACAGATGCAGTCACGGCTTGGTGGCCAGGCTTGACTGACAGCTCCACCACAGCTGACAAAAGCGTTCTGCCTCTGGAGTCCTCTGAGCCCTTTAGTATGTGCTGCCAGGCAGCGAGGACGCCTGCCTCTGCCTCTCTCGGCTGGGTGGCTGCTTGATGGGACTCTGCTGCTATAGAGGCAGCAAATCTGGCTCGCCTCACTCACATCCTCCTGCTGACTACAGCCACTACCACGCTTGGTTTCATCTTTCTGATGACCCTAAGCCTCTAAATACACTGCTATACTAGATCTGCTAAAATCTAAAATCTTCACGTAGATGAAAACAAAAACATGCGGTGCCTGGAAGCCATGACTTCATAAATCTTCTCACCAGGAGAGATGTCTCCTGCGGGCTCACATCTCATAGCATTTCTCCACTCTCGCTGGGCACATCCAGTCTCCCCTCTGAGCAGCAGCATAAACACTCAAACTGAGTTAATGCATTCAGCATTTTAATTAATACTCAAAGGTCTCGGGAGTTGAGCTAGAAAAAGACTGCAAAATCATTTACAGCCCTACCTGTCACTGAGCCAGGCAGGAAGAGGAGTAGTATTAAGACAGGGGGGAGATGGGGGCGCATACACAAACACACCGAGGATAGACTGAGCTTTGTCTTTGAGGTCGAGGTGTGGCTACAAAGCAGAGATTATTGCAGTGATCACAAAGTCATTAATCCATACAAAACCAAAAAGTGAGAGCGAGAAGTGAACGAAGAGGTTGTTTTTTGTCAGCACAGGGTTAAGGGGTGGATTTAAATAACTTTGTCTTACACACAAATAAAACAACCATCTGATTTTCATATTCCTCCCTGGCTGTTGCTATCACACAGTGCACAGGCCATTACAATTTTGTAATGCAGAGCCTGACATTAAACAGCATATGGGACATTATTAGATAAGCAGGTGCTATCTGTCCGGCATCCGTCTGCCTAGCCCGCTGCATGCCCTATTAAAATGGGAGGACAGACAGTGTGGAGGAGGTCTCTCTGTCCCTTCAGACCTCTTCACTGTGGGGCTGCTGTAGACGGCCATTTGTCTAGAAAACCAGATTCCCCTATGCTTCTCAGATTCACTGCATTTAGAGCCGACTTTGACGGCTGCTGGATTTCACAGACATAATTCTTAAAGCTGCATTCAGATTTGGAGTTACAGCAGCAGCCTTGAAAAGAGATAGACTGCAAATGCTCACTGCAGTCACTCTAGGTAGTGGTACTGAGGAAAGGGTTACTCTCTGAAAATAATGATTGTGATTGTGTCACATATACTGTCTGTGCATTATAGAATGTATTTATAAAGATATTATAAATCAACACAACTGTGCCCCCTGCCTCCAGTGGCCTCTATTTGTTTACATTCTGCAAATAGTCACCATTATCATTATGCTGAATTTGTATTAGCAGTTCCTGTTTGCAAAATGTTTCTTCTTCTCTTTTTTCTCCTGCTATTAGTCTATACTGTAATTTTGTACTTTATTCTATAAAGTTATTACTTTGTGGTATTTTTACCTTTGGATGCATTTATTTCTATGCTGCTGTGTCAAATTATGCCCTTTGGGGATGAATGGATTGTGAATCTCATCTATTACTATGATACTACAGTAAAGATAAAAATGTAATATTTCTCAGGCAACTTCTTCATTTACCAGGATCATAATTATTTTTAAGAGTATTTTCTGACATTTATCCACACCAGACATCTGTAACCATGCTCTCTGTCACACTAGATATAATATAATAATATAACACTTTGACAGCTTCAACAAAAAGTGAGAAATTATAACTCTGTAAAACAAGAATTGATGGCAGAGCTGCTGTACTGGATTGCATTACACTGCACAGGTGTATCTAATAAAGTGGCCAATGAGTGCAGACACATTGCTCCACTCTACTATCAGCTAACTATTCAGCAAAAACTCATCACATTTATCAAGAATCAGTGAAGGAATGAATCTTCTTCCCCAGAAAAACACTGACAAACTGTTCCAATAACTCCACTTTCTAGTCATGAGTCCACAGCTCAAATATAAGCCTGTTTCACACAATTTGTGAGAATGAGGTGTTTAAAGAAACAATATGAATCATGGAGATTCTGCAGCTTACCAACACAAAATATATGAGCCCCAACAGCGGGTGTGAAATATCTGGTTCTGTAGCCTTTGGTGACTTATGAATGTAGAAATATAAGAGGATACTGTGAAAGCACAGCATCGCAGAGACAATTTAATCCACTCACAATGAGCTATCCAAATCTTATTACAGCACAGCACTGTACTTGTATGATCACTGGAGAACAGAAAGCACTTTCTCTCCTTTAGTGGGTTAGCATGATGCAGTAAGGTTCAAGAACACTCAGTGTTGCTACACTGATGATATAAAAGCTAACTTAATACAAACTGAAACATACTTTTAACTTGTTCAACCATCAGTCTGTGTAGAGGACATTGTCCACTCCATGCCCAGCCACTTGTAAAGCAAAATGTCAACATTTTAGGGAACAACTCCCTGTTTTCTGTCAGGGAGTCATATGGGAAGATCAGTACCACTCTCTCACCTGTCTGTTATATATGAAGCAGCAACCAACAACTGGTTAGCTTAGCTTAAGTTAGCACAAACACTTTAATGCAGGGAAATAAAATACAGGGGCTTTAGGACGTTAGTGGTCACAACCAAGGAACAGTCTGCCACATAACCCCTTTAGAGCTGAAATTGTTGTTACTGTCCTCTTTTGGGGGTTTTATGCTAAGCTGCTGCCGGTGGTTTTAGATTCCACGGCCAATAAAGAGAGCTATCAATCTCCTTATCTGGCTGCCTGCCAGAAATGATTAAGCGTTATTCCCAAAGGGTACAACTTTAATAAAGTTAATAAACTTCTCTTGGTGATAGACTGTCAGTTTTATTTATAGACCATTATCCTTCAGAGAACAAGAAAGAGGAGTCAGATTGAAGCAGTAAGGAAAGAAGAGGTGCAGCTCAGAGCAGGAACCGTGATGATCCTTGGGGACCAAGGTAGATGACTTTAAGGCAGGGCCAGACTTGGGCTTGGGCTTATAGGGATTTGTCTGTCAAAAAGAACATTATTAATTCTACTGACCTGATAACAGGCGTGCTGGCCAATTTTATACCTGACGGACATGTTCGTTTCAGCGCAAAGATGCTGTTAAATAAAAGCAACAACTCCTAGAGATTTTACATAGTTGGTTAAAAGAAGTCTGTCTAGATTTTCTATGGACTCACCTGTCCTACTATATACATTACTTATTTATCATTCATTGAACATCAATGGTTATAGTTCATTGCACTGACTGGTGCTTTGTGCACTTAAATTATTATTCTGTTATGGACAAATACTATTACCAGAGAATGATAAATGATATTCAATGACAAATTAAGTTAAGCAAAACAATAGTTACGCTGACTCTGCTTCACCTTCATTTTCCCTCATATCTTTTTCTACAGTTCCTAATCTGCTTATAGTTTCTCACAATGCACAGAATCTGTACTGTATACTCCCTCAGTAAAGAGCCTGAGTGAGTTCACACACACACACACACACACACACACACACTCTACAGTATATGAGAATGGGGGCACTGAAGCTTTGTGAGATTTATTTTTAATTTCTTTTTTATTACTTTATAAGTAGATATTTTCTGCTTATAAAGCAAAAATATTGCAGGTTTTATTTAAAGTTTGTCTGTCTGCAGATGCTTACAAAGACCTCTATACTGTAAGTGCTGTAGCTGCACAAGCAACGTTCTGTTTTGCTTCAGAGGATTGGGTTAGAAATAGTGATGTCCTGAGGGCCCATGATGCTCTTGATGCTGTTTAGTTCAAAGGTATCTGTTTTAACACCCATGCTGGCTATAACCAACATGGCCAACATTGATGTTTAAACAGACACCAACAACAACTTCTAAATTTTACACACAGAGACTAAAATTGTTATTTTTTGTAATTACATTTCTTTGATTATTATACTAGTGGATAATTTTACTTGGTCTTGGTGGAGTCTTTCATTTATGCATTTTACTATCCAGAGAAAGGCGTACGGCACCGTGTAACTGATCAATAGTGAAAAAGACGATCATAATATTCACTCTCACTGCCTGCAGTATCACTTACCTGATATGTGTTGTCAAAGCTGTCATACATGAACCTTGTGATCAAAGACGTCTTTCCAACTACAAGAGAAGAAAAAGACAATGCATTAAATGACAGACAAGAGGCCTAGTTTTCTTGCATTCAGGCGCTCAGTGAACATAAAAGTGGGACTGGTGGTTATGATATCTGAAAAGCCTTTCACTTCGCCCATGGAGCCTAGTACTGTGTGTACTGGTGACTGGGAGGTCAATGGTGGCCTCAGATCTAGATCTAATTACACTGCGGTTGCTACTATAAGAGTTATATGTTCCCAAAACCAATACATTTGCCATTTAATGAATTAAATAGGGAGAATTTGGAAAGGAGGTATCTCACAGAATTATAATAAACTTAAGGAAAACTTCAGTTGAAAGACTGACGGGTTTTCCTGACATTTACAGTTGCAGTCAATTGCAACTAGATGCTAAGTTTAACAGAATCCCATCTGGTTGCTTTAAAGCCAAAAGTAATTATCTTACGTGTAATGATTGGGTCCTATATTATCTATCAACGTCAAAACGCATGTGCTTATTTCCCAGTGAAGCATTTCTTCATCCATGCTTTTCACATGAGATTGAAGTAGGCTAGGGTTTTCTAATGGGAAACAAAAATCTTAATTATAATTAATTGATAGCATTGCTGTGCACCATACGTACCATGCACATACATGAATCAAAATATAATGCTAAGCAGGTCTGATCAAACCATGCGTACAGTCTTGTGAAGCAGATTAGCAGAGTTTAATATTTCCTTTGTTAATTGGTTCATTAGTTGCGAGTTAATTATGACATTTTTCCCTTATTTGACAGAAGTCAGTCTAGAAAGAGTAAGGAAGCAAATGCAGAGAGAAGAGGTCTCTCGAACGGTGGTAGGTTGTGAAGTAGTTCTGGTGTAGGGGCCAAGCTGCAATACTACAACTTCCCATATTTGTTATGTGACATACACCGATCCAAAAACCATCTTCCCACAGACATTACTATTACATTACTATATAACACAATTTGTGTTGTAACCCTGTGTTTGTTTGTTTTGTTTTTTTACTTGACAAGTAAAGTGAGTTATTGATAGGTGCAATTGTTCTACAGATTTCTCCTCAGAGATCCTTAAGGACTCAGTTGTGGCTAAATGCAGTCAAAATGGACAAATAAATACACTGTTCGTGGAAAATTACATGTAAAATATGCGGAGCACATTACTCAGGGGATGATTAGTAGACAGTAGATCTGCTTTGAGAAATAGTCTGAATAACAAATAAGCAGCACAAATACATCTATTCATGCTTATCAGCAGCAATTCTAGCAACTAAGACCTACTATCACATACATATAAGCAACTCAAGTAATATTGGCTTGAAAAATCCTGAACTATTTCTTAAGCCAAGGGTCATCCAAGTTGTGTTTTGGTTTGTGGCTGAAGAATCACTGAGAAAACAGATAACTAATTCCAGATCAACTAAATAATAGAAGCATACAGCATTTTATACCAGAATTAATTTCTTAAAAAAAGGGGGGGGGGGGCTGACTTAGATAGATTGGGTATGCATGATTTTCTGATATTTTTTACCCTCAGTGGTTTTATAAGTGAAAGCAAGCAAATCACATTCTCTTTTTATATCCATTTAGCATCAGTGCTGACGGTTGGCTGAGAGCCGGTATCTTATATCACTCTAACTCCAGTGGAACAGATCCAAAGTGCTATAGTTAAGTCCAATCAGTCAGTCAACACTAGGCAGAAGCTGTACATCGCTGACTACCACATTTTATCACATCTTATAGACTCCTGACTAGCAGACCTGAACTCATTCATCTAAGTACACCACCCAGTCCTTTCTCATGCTTGCTGTCAACCCAAATCTGTTGATTTTAAATGTGAGTGAAGCCAAGTTCATTATTCATGTTAAAGAAATGTGCTGTGACTGAGCATTCAAAATTTGCAGCCACCAGCTCACTCAGTAATCATAATCTGTCCTTAATTTACAGTTCATCAAACGGGCACCCAGTGGCAATTGTTTACAGAAAGAGTTTTAATCAGCCAGACTAATTACATGTGTCTCTGCCATCACTTGGTTTCTGTATCTGCAAGGCAGGATCTGACGCTCAGTTACTGATTATGCTAATAATCTTATGCTAATTTATCAATATATCATCTAGCTTACTTAACCCCTGAGCTTATCCCACTTTATACAGACATCAGCTTTAAGCTGTTCTACTAATTTAGTCATGGCTTATTTGGACCACAATTCTGTGCATATCAAGCTGCACTATAAGCAGTATTCTGCCTTTAACAACTATCATATACATATACAATATCATTTTCGTATAGTCAGGTAGTCAGCTGACCTCATTCTTTGGACACAACGTTGCTGAACCTAGACCTGACAAACTGCAGCAACCCCAGATCATAGCACTTTTCCAGCTACATTTCTTCCTTCAAGACGATAGTTCCCCACTATCCTTCCAGTTTTTAATAATATGTTGGACAGTTCTTAACCCAATTTTAGAGGTTTTATCAATCTCCTTAGATGTTTTCTTTGCTTGATTCATGCCAATAATTTGACCCATCTGAAACAGATTAACATCTTTTCCACGACCACAGGCTGTGTCCAACAAGTACCCACAGTAATTTAATGGTACATCCAAGGCCAAAAGTTAGTGTAACATTTCCTTCAGCCTATGGTTACAATATCCTGGTATGGCTGTTAATTTATGTTAATCTTTTTTTAAGGCTTGATTATAAGAAAACCCTTTTGCAATTGTATTGCTCAGCTGAGAACAGTTGTAATAATAAAGCAAACAAGGGAGCATGTTGGAGCATGGTTCCAATAGGTACCAATAGGCAGATATGAAGAAAGAAAGAACTTTCATTAGGGACCCCTCAGTCTATTGTTGGCCTAAGAAATGAAGGCTACTCAATGCTAGAAATTGCAACAAAACTTAAAAACTCTTATCATGCTGTTAACAACTCCCTTCAGAGAGGAGCACAAACTGGCTCTAACAGGGACAGAAAAGAGAGTGTGAGGCTCCGATGAACAAGAAGAAGAAGACAAGAAGACAAATATCTGAGAGTGTGTAGTTTTTTTAGGCCCTTAACTGGCAGCTGCACTAAATAATACACATAAAACACCAGTGTCAGCATCAGTGAGCAACACTGAAGAAAAGACGGATGCTGGAATTCATGGCACAATTGCCAAGAAAAAGCTCAAACTGGCCAGTAAAAATACTGAGAAGGGCAAAAGTACAGACATTGGACACTGGAAGACTAGAGGAAGGTGTTGTCTACAGATGAGTCCATGTTTGAGGTCCTCAGATCAAACAAAAGAATATTTGTCACAGAACAAATGAAAATATGCTAGAACAGTGCTTAACACTTTAAGTCAAGCATGGTGGAGGCAGTGTGATTTGCACAGAGTGGAAGGGACCTTGAGAAAGGAAAGCTATTAAAATTGACAGCTAGAGTGCCTAAGGTCTACCAGGCTGTAATTGCTGCAAAGGTGTTTTGATGAAGGAAAAGTTTGAAGAACACAGTCATCATTTCCATCAAAATCATTATTTCTAAGTCTGACAATATTTTTTCAAAACAAGTGCAAGTACAAATAATGCAACATCAACTACAGACAACCTAATGTTAAAACAAGCATTTCACCTTAAAATTATGCATAATTTTCAAGACATTTTAAGTGTTTTTAAGACTTTTTAGGGCCTAATGTTCAGACCTATTGAACTTCAGACTTGGTAAGGACCTTCTGAAATTCCAACACTATGCCTGGTGCTCAGTGGTCTTTAGCTTCAACCACATAGCTACATCATAACACATTACTTTATCATGTGTATCCATTAAATGTACTTTTAAAAGCTTGGTATTCTGGTGCTGGTATTCCCGGTTTCATACAGGTTAGGTGGAAATATTAAAAAGTATAAAATTAAAAACTCACAGTTAATGTTAGACAGCTAATTCTAACTAATTGAACAACAAATGTCATTTCAGCTGTCAAAGTCATTTTTACTGTCATTATCCAGAACTTTCAAACATTTATCAACCAACACCTGGTTTCAAGAGCTAATAGGACAAAACAATCAATCTGAATATTACTTTGAGGTGTTTTTGATTTTTCACTACTTTCACTTCATAAGTGAATCAATAATTAAAATGATCCATAACTGCAGCTCTGCAGATTGGAATTCAACAATAACTTGAATAAATAAACCACATACTGTATTTTCATCATGAAAGGCACAGAACACTTCTGAGAGAACAGAACATGGAGGATTGAGAGTCTGATCCAACATCCTTGCTGCTGACTCATCCTCCTCGACCACTAAGCAACACGAGACAGGACTCTCTGTGCTTCTCAGTCACTGCTGAAAGCTTCAAAACTCAGGGGCAGACAGCACAGCCTTATTTCTTCCTCTAACTCAAGCACTATTTGACAGAGTGCTATATGAACAAAATCTGAAGTGACACCAGAATTTCCTCCCCAGAGAGGCAAGGTGTATCACAAGACACTGATTTTGTTTTGAAAAGAGTATACGGTGGCCAATAAATTATGTAACATGTCGACATCCAACCTACAGCAGTGAAAGCACTCTAAAAAGGCTGAACTGAATGTGAACTAGTATTTAATTTTTGTCAATATCGTCAGTTATAACTTCAGGTCTGTTTGTGTGAATTTAATTACTGGGGTGGAAGCAGGAAGCTTAGTTATGCTCATGGCTGCAATAATTTGGTGAATTTTCTGCTAGGCTAAAAAGAAATGATTAACAAGGCAGATTTTTAATTACAGTTCAAAATTAGCTCTGTATTTCTGAGCATTTCCCCCTCCTAATCTTTTTCTTTTTTATTTTGCCATTAAAAACGAATGCTATTTTTGACATTATGATGGAGTTCACATTATTAGTAGCTTTAGTGAAACAAAACTGAAATCCAGAGAAGGAGCAGAGATAACACAGCTATAACGTCTTTTCATTCAGGTCGTAACAGAGGTGTGTTCTCACAGGGCAGAGGAAACTGTAGCTTATTAAATTTCAAAAGCAGGGATAACACTGAACTAAAACAGAGGTTCAGCTATAATTTAACCTGCCTGGCGACAAGCAAACCTTAAGCAGAAATAATCAAACAATCACAACCACTTAAGAGAATCAAATGTTATGGATGGTTGCCATCTTCTTATTTGGATTGTTTGGACATAAAGATGCAGTGGCAAGAAACTGAAAGCATTAATTTGTCATAAAATGTGATCTGATCTCTATCTAAGGCAAGAGTATTATGTTTACACCAACCATAAAAACCTCATAGTGCTACTGGAAAAAGTATGTGAATCCTTGGAATAATGACCTCAAAAAACCTAAACTGGAGGGTGTGGACTAGAGCTACTTTGACTGACAAAACCTACTCAAACTATTTGAGTTTGCTCCACACAAGAAGAATATGCTTATGTGTTTAAATAAAGCTGGAAAGAATTATGAAGTGATTTCAAAGACTTAAAAAGAAAATTCACCAGTCTAAAGTTAGACAATTAGTTACAATTGGAGACACTTTGGGACTGTGGTGACTCTATCAAGAAGTGGGCAGCCAGTCAAAATGACCTCAAGAACACAACAAACACTCATTAATGAGGTAAAGAAACAACCCAGAGAGACAGCCAAAGATCTGAAGGCATCATTGGAACTGGCCAACATCTGTGTTCATGAGTCTACAGTACGTAGAACATTGAACAAGAAGGGTGTCTATGGCAGGACACCATAAAGGAAGCTGCTGCTTACTAAAAAGAACATTGCTGCATGCCTGAAGTTTGCCAAAGAGCACATCGGCACTGCACGGAACGGTATTGGTAGAATGTTTTGTGGACTGATGAAACTATATTGAACTATTTCGAAAGAACGCACAGAACTACATTTGATGTAAAAAGGGCTGGCATGTCATCATGAAAACATCTTCCCAATCATAAGGAATGGTGGAGGAAACGTCAAGATTTGGGCCTGCTTTGCTGCATCAGGGCCTGGCCAGCTTCAGTGATTGAGGGGGAAGATGAATTCCCAAGTGTTTAAAAAAATTCTTCAGAAAAATGAGAGAGTCTTGTGGAGTAGCCAAGTCAGAGCTTAGACCTCAACCCAATAGAGATGCTATGTAACAACTTGAACACACGAGACATTCAAAGAATATGACAGAGCTAAAGCAGTTCTGCAGGAAGAATTCCAAAAGGTTCACATACTTTTTCTTGACACTGTATGTCCTCTAATACACATGAAGAGGTTCACTGTGTTCTTATCACGAGTGTATAAAAGGTTGAGAAAAGGTTGAGTTGTTTGCTGCAAAATTACATAACATAGATGGTACATTGTGTATTCACTTCAGAGTGAAGGCAAAAATGCTACATTTGTTGTTAGTGCCCAATTTGTGTTTGATGAATTCTCCCACTGATTCCTGGCCATCTGTGCAAATGCCTCATCTTGACATTTTTTTTTCAAAAAACAGTGTCTGAAACATACTGATTACAGTCACCCTGTAATCAGTATGTTGAATAAAGAGTAGTAATTCCACTTGTATAAATGGTCATCTTAATAGTACTACTAATTCACCCGAACTGCAAAGCTAACATGCAGCTGTTAATAAAGACCCAGGGGGTTTATTCCACAAAAAGCTCATTCACTCTGATCCGCTACTGGACAGGGAGATCTCAAAATTAATATGCTAATGTTCCCTTCTAGCATTACTTTAATTGGTAGATTGTCTAGACTGTGGGGGACAAAATGATGCATCGTTTGTAGTGACTCCTTGACACTGTCACAATTAAGAGCAACGCAAAGACAGAACAGAGTTAATAAGTGCTTTTGCCACAAGCCTGAATTTTACTGTTAAGTGGAATAACTAAAGCTTTGTTACTTTTGCTTACCGCCACATTCATGATTACATATAGCTTTACTCAAATGTCTGTGGTAATTTTAGAGGGTTCTCTGTTACGTATCTGCAATAGAGGTTGCATAAGGCATTTTAATCTTTAATATCGTTATGCAGCACTGTAAGAACTTGACATCATCATCCTCCATGCAGACCTGCAGTAAGATGAAGTTCATATGCTGGCATAGAAATACAGTATCATTTAACAGGGTATTCTACTGTGAAGAGATGCTGTTGAGGACTTAACTATCATTTATTTTGTAACGGAATGAAAACTTGTTAATATTACCCCAAATCCCCATTATTTAGTTGACTCTCACATCAAACATCTTCATCATGTTACTCCTGTGAATTACTATTGTCTTTCCATAGGCGGTGGGACATCAGAGAGACAGAAAAAAAAGAATAGTCAGAGCAACACCACAATTAAACGTGCCACCTTCAAGAAGGAAAATTACTCCCTGCAAATAATCCACACAAAATCTACTTTATTAAACTGACCAAAAACTTAGAAACAATAAACAGCAGCCAAACAATAAAAGGTGTTTCTGAGATTACCTATAGTTTGCAGAAAGTTATGAGATAACACTATAGATAATTCAAATATATCTTTTAAATAAACCATTTTCCTGAAACCTCTCAACTCACTTGTGAGCAAGCTATGCAAACTGTTAGCAAGGTCATTAGCTCAGAAAGCTTTATATTGCAGCTTGAATGATTTCTATTTTAACAATATAGTGTGTAAAATCTGTGGAGTCTTTTAAATACATTCCAGGCTACTATATAAATATTATCTACTGATTCACTTTACTGTTTTGCTATTGCAAAGCACTGATAACAGTTCATGTTATTCAGACTAATGCATTTCTCTGTATAACGCAGGAACATGTAAATGCCAATCACACCATACCTGCATGTGATATACAATCACACCCAGAGTACCCAGCTTATTGACTGCTTAATAAATATTAACACAGATAAGGGATGCTTGCCTAGTGTGTTTCCTATTACAGCCTTGGTTTTAATGAAGTCTCTACTCAGTGTGATGCTTCAAAGACTTTGTGGAGTGAGTTAGCAACATGAGAGCCAATTAACGAAGAGAACTGAGCACCTGCTGCTGCACAACCTGCATTTTCACCGCCAGGACTTCACTGGGCATCGTCAGCAGACACATCATTAAGACATGTCTTAAGCGCTCACATTGCCATTTTATGACACATTAGGCTCACATTAGGTTCTGCCTATTCCCTCAATTTGCGAACTGTGGAACCATAAAATGAGTTAGTTAAGGATTCTCTCATCTCTACACCTAAACAATCACTGATGAAAAAACAAATGTGTGGCAAATATGCTAGAATAAAATCAATGAATCCCTACAGTTTATTATAATAACTGCAGATGACTGTAATAATCTGATATTTTGCAGTGTTGTATGTATCCTATAAAAAAAGAAAAATACTTTTGAGGACATCACGACCCCGTTCTTTTTCAGCATTAAAAAACATCTTATAGTGTATATCCTATATGTATGCAAATGTGTTTAAGAGAAAACACTGAATAGAGTCATTATGGTTGATGCTGTAAATTAATTATTCATAGGTTACAGTTATTTGCAGAAGTTGGAGGCCCCTGGGCAAATGACATATTTTGTTGATTTCTGCAGTGACAAGGAGCAAATACATCCCCTGCAGCAAAAAAGACACAAAAAACAAATAATTGTTGCCTGTGCAGTACCTAGTTTATCCACTGATAGCTTGACATGGATATTTAGAATTTGTTACCATTAGTGTAATCTATTCTTACATCTATTGGTTCAGTGTTTCTTGTGCCACTGGCTGCCACACATCTCCAAAGAACAATATTTCCGCCACCAGATTTAATAGTTGGCAATATTTTCTCATCAAAAGCTGCTCTCTCTACACTGCCCCCTTCCAAATACACCTTGGAGGACTGCAGCCAGAGAGCCCAATTTTAACCTGCATATGGAATATATTTTATCCAGATGAAAGGATTCCTCGCATAGATCCAATTTGTGCATCAAAACTGCAACAACACCCACATGTCAGCTAAACCTGAGAACCAACGTTACTGCCATTAACTTGTCAAACCAGCATCAATTGCCTGGGGCCCTTGTCAAACCTTGTTTGACAAGTTAAAGTCTTAATCTGTTCTGGAAATGTCATCAACTCCCAATCTCTAAATACCTGCTTAGTCCTAAAAAGTCAATTAAGAAGAAAAGCATTAATGAGTTGTTATTTAAATAAAAGGGTGCCCAAATATCTTAACTTTAAATTTCCAACAACTACTTCTTTTTCAGCTGTATAATGAGTTAATCATTTATAATAATAAGTTGTGCATCCACTCTGGAAGTTGTGTGCCAAGCAGCCAGGTAAACCCACTGCTGGTCACTTGGCAGCAGACATCATGGAATACCCTTGAGAGCTTGGTAACCAATCACAGCATGACAGTGCTCTCTGCATTGGTCTGGCTCCCTCTCACAAGGAGGTGGATAAAAATAAAGCATGTGTGTCAATGCCCTGCCTTCGCACGGCACAGAGGTGAGAACTAAATGGAAAGAGGCAGATATGTAATATTTATCAATGAATGAAGGAACCGAGAAAAATAAGAGGTTATTTATGATTGCACATGGCGAGGAAGGAGAGCACAGAGATCTGAACAAGATACACTCTGCATCTGTGCATTTGTTTATTCATAAAGAACCTGCCTCCAAATGAACTTTAGTACAAGCGAACAGATTTCGCCAACCCTAACAAAACAAAAGGAACGATACAAATCTTTCTGAATAAAAACTTGATCATAACTATACAAGCAAAGATTGATTAGCTACAACTGAGTTTAATCTATTCACCAAATGATGATTTAAAATAATATTTCTATGTGGCACAAATTGCCCACAAAGGTAGTCAGGAGAGGTACAATCAAGCGTCTGCTGCTGGCCACTAAGCAACTTCACAGGAGAATCTAATGATCACATCTCTGTTTTGAAATTTTTTATACTCTATTATACTACTACTCCTTTTTAATTTAACTATACTTTACCTATATTTTAATATATTGACAAAATGTCTTTGTGTCTCAGTCAGTCACTAAATCCCAAAACGGATCGTCTGCCAGACTGCTGGACTTTGTTTTATCATCACACACCTAGAATTATTTGTAATGCAAACACACACCTTATAAAGAAATTGAAATATGAACTCGAACCAGGACACGTCCATTAACCAATACCTCTGAATAATGGATGAATGTGCTTTCAAACTCAACAAAGGCTGAGTCTCCCGTGCACGCATAAAGCACTCGGAAGGCCATTTCAGCACATGTGCAGTCTAATGAGGCATTTGATGTTACTAAAAGCAATAGCAACACACACACAACTACTAACACGTAACCGGTAACAGCATATCCGCCAAGGTGTGACACCAGTTTTGAAATATATGACCCTTGTGGTGTTTGCGATTGCCCTGGGAAAGAGACAGAAGTCATAAGTCTGCTGTTTGAGGCCAGCGGGCTTGCAAGAGACCAACTTGGCGTTTTAATGTTTAAATTAGATTCCATTCTCACAAGGCAGAGAGCAGCTGGAGGCTGAAGAAATGAAAACAGCATCCTCTCAGAAAGAGGGCAACGCTATCATTTACAGTCTGCCAGGCGTACAGTGTGTTGTACTGTTTCCACGGCAGATAAAATCATAATTACATTACACTCAGCACAAATTAGCAGCTGTGGGGTTGACGAAGCAAATTTATGAAGCTAACTGTAAATGCACAGGGACTGTGAGTAAATCTCATCGCTGAAATTAAAAGCAGGTGTTCAAACTGTCCAGAATACACAGTTGCTCATCATCCTGGACCCCAGTGCAGAAGAGCAGAGGCACCTTTTAACAGCACTACACATGCAAACTATGGATCACCATCTCTGACCAAAACCAACTTTTACCACCTCTGTTAAACAATTTCATGGGGGAAACCTTGTAATCAACACTCTTACACACACACACACACACACACACACAAACACAGCCAACAACTGTACATGTAAGACAAAAAGTGTAAAACCATTCACAAGTAAAAGCATATTACTGTATATGTCGTATAATCAGGATCCTGTATAACATATCTTACTACAACTTTAGGGCTTTCCCCATTTTGAAGTGTGTCTATTCAGATTTCCTATTTTAACAGAGGCCGATGCTGTTTAATCAAACATTGCCAGAATAAATAGGGCCAATACACGTCATTAATTTGAATGAATTCTTCAATATGACCAGGCATCGTTTCATTTCTGGGCCAGACTCTTTCAATCTTCCTTCCAGGAGAAACATGGGGTTCCAAGAGAGCTAAATAATGTATATATTTATTTGGCACACCAAATCATTAAGTCCATTCTACTAATTAAATGCTAATGAACTGTGTTTATGCAATACCATAGGCAACAACAACATGTTCAACAAGAGTATATTTAAAATGACTCATAGAAAGACATAAAAAAATTTTAAATTAAAACAAAAGAACCTTGTAGTTTTGTCTGGGAGTGGGAGTAAAGTATTTGTTTACAGACTAAAAACTGGATGTCTTCACAGATCTGTGCAGTTTGGTTAGTTTTCAACTCATATTTGGAAAATGACAGACGTACTACAAAGATTTCAGGGCAAACACTGTATATGATAATATGATGAATATAACTGAGCTGAGAAATTTCGACCTTTTGCCTACTGTTGTTCAACTGAAATCTTATGGTGTCTATATGCTACAAAGTCCTTTAGTGTTAAAAGAATAAAAAGCATGTTGGGAATATGTTTCTCGCCAATGTGCAACAGCATTTATATTAATTTTTTATGATTTGGTGAAACGATGACGATGAAATGGCAACTCTTAAACAACTGAACCATCTAATCAGTTCATCATAAAAATAACTCTATCTTGATTTATTTATTATACATGTGCCAGTTATACATTAGAATATTTACATATGAGAACTTTAATCCGTTAGTATTATGTTTATCTATGGAATTAAGCCAGTACGCCAGGGCGTAAAACAAGTTCTCAGGATTCACAAATATGGGACCTTTCTGGACCCTAGCAAACATCGAAGGCCAATAAACAATTCCCTATCAAGTTCACTAAGAAACTAGTTAGTCAATAAGACAAGACCGTGAGGTATGAACTACATTAAAGGCACAGTCCATGCTTCACATGTTAACAAAACTGCGTGCACACTACAGCACTAGCAAATTGCAGTCCCTGTCAAATTGCCCTATAGTTTTTAATTATGTTCAGATGAAGAATGTTCCCAATGCAGACAGACAGAGACTGTTAAACAGTGAAACCTAATCTGGCACTGCGAAAGGCTGTGTTGGCATGGAACCAGCAGTCTATAGTAAAACATAGTTTTGATATTCTGATCGAATCGTCACAATGGGCCTGAAAAAGCAATGACTCAACACTGATCTCACACATACATAAGAACTTATAGCTTGTTTACTTTTAGATCTTGGTTAAATGAAAGAAACAACACAAGCCATTGTAATCATTGTTTTTGTGATCAAGGGTTGCCATTGCTCCAAGCTAAACTCTCCCGTTGCTACAAGAATGTGTGAGACAGAGTATTCATCAGCTTCTAAAGTGCAATTCAGGTTTGATGACGAACACAGAAAAAAAAAAAAAAAGACAAAAAGCAGGGCCCGGAGCTACCTTTCTGTAGAAGGAAGCTGTGTAGACCGACAAAATTAAGTAGCATCTGACTAAAAAGACCACTATCTAATGTAACACTTCTAAGAATAGCCATCCTGAGTATGTCCATGAGTAAGCATCTGAAGCAGCAGAGTGGCTCTATGGCATGTCTGCCACCTGTTTCTCTGCAAGTTGTCTGGTGGTAAATCATTTCTTTGTCCACCAAGATAGATACAAGACAACCTTACTTTATTAAACTGAGTGATGACCGTTCTGCTCATTTCCCTATATCTACTATATTAAACAGTGCCGATAACAACATTAACTAATATTATTAAAAAGATAAAGAAAAAAACTCATTAACCAATAAAAGACCAATCTATAATTTTAAGGCAGGTGTGAAGGGTTGCATTCAGGCTTAAGCAGCCCCATGACGAGGACTCGGGGGAGCCAGAGAAAGGGTAACTACTGATGGAGACCTGCTGAACTTGGTAAGTGTCACATCCCATGCTGGGTAAATGACAGTCTTCCTTCACAGCAGGGATTTTATTCACAGAGCGGCTCTGTTTGAGCGACTGGGATTATGTTTAAATGGGATTCTCTGTCTTTCTCCTTCACAAGATCTCACATTAAGGCAAGAGCCCTGTCAATTTCTTAGACACATAGTTTACACAGAAGCCGATCTTTAAAATAACAGGGTGAGAAAATACATTTGTGATAAGAATGGGCACCTACCCTCGATATTTTATGCCTGTTTCTTGTACAACTGTGTCATCAGATTTTGCAAACTCTTTTCCCTGGTGCACAAGTGGGAGGAAGTGAATCAGACTGTCTCTCTACATCACTGCATGGGCAGCAGACAGATTTGCAATCATGTTTGAGTCTGGGCAGAGTGTATAAGTGAGGCTGTGCTTTCCCGTGGGCCTTTGGGAACACACCCACTCAGCTGTGCAGCATATGTATGGAGCTACCCTCACTCTGTTTGCTATTCTTTGGCTGCTGACCAGCTGCTGCAGGACTGAAAGCACCTATTAATAAGATAAGTCTGAAAATGTTAGTTTATTTAGGAAAAAAAACTACTTATCAGTGTTATTTTTAGGATCTTCAGTTCTTCTAAGCATCTTCAGGAACATGCAACATATCCACTGTGAAATGTATCACAGCACAAACATGCACCTTAGCAGGTGCAGGTTCTAATCTTTTCCAAAATAAAGTACTTCAGTATACAGTACATGAATTGGGTTCGAAGTTTAAAAAAACAAGTATGCAGGCTCTGCTGTTTAGTACGTATAAATGACCGACTGGCTCTCATGTTGGAGGGATTGGTGCCTTTGGATCAATTTCCCCCATTAATGGGCATCTGAGATGATCAATAGCAGATCAAAGCTGCCAGGGAGTTGTTTCTCCCAATCCATCAGAGAAGAAAAGCACTTGCCAGGAAGATGCGATGAGATGTGACATGAAAGAGACCAGTTATCTTTAGGCGCAACTAAATTACTCAATGTTACAGCAAACAGAGCTGCACCTCTGCAAATGTAGACCATACTCTCACAGATTTTAATCTTGCTGCTTGAACATCAGGCCTCTGTCAGGTCTGTATCAACAGCCTTCAATTACCCATTTAAGGAAAGTCCTACAAGCCAAAGGTTTATTCCACATTTTGGTCAGACTTCAGAATCCAATCTCATTAAAATGGGACAATGTTTGATATTTACATTCCTCAAGACAGCACATATTATATCAGGACAGTTGCAAGAACATTCATGATCTAACATGTCTTCGGTGATAGTAGAAAATGTAATGGCAAGAGTGTTTTAATAACGGGTTGAACCACGTTTGGCAGCACTAACCTCAAGCAAACACTTAGATTAGACCTGAACAACAATCAGGAGGAACTTTGGATCATTCTTCTTCACAGAACCGCTTTAACTCAAACATATACTTAAGATGTGTGAGAATAGGTCTCTTGAGGTCTGGACTTCAACTGGGCCACTCCTAAAGCTGAATTTTGTGTCTCCAATGTCATTCTGTAGTCACTGAGGTCATTGTCCTGTTGCATCACCCGGCTTCTTCTGAGCTTATTACCCATTAAAACATCCACATTTATGTACAATATGTCTGGCTGAACTCTCTCTGCAACTCTTTCCAGCTACATGTAAATCATTAAATCTCGAATATAGGTTTTCTGGGATCTCTTATTTGTGGGACATGGTTCACATCAGCTGATGCTGTTTGTCAATAACACAGATAAAGAGTCAGTCAACAGTTAAAGAGCCACCAGTCAAGTTGTACCTGCCTCTTTCTCCACTAACCTGCTTCATCCTACACCTTCACACACCTGAAGCTCTCTAAAAGCACTTGATGTTCTTGCATAACAAAGAAAGATTTTGTTTTGACTAATTTTCAACACAGACTTTCCAAATCCCTATGATAATACTGTTGAAATCATGTCATTTTCTTGGGTGTGGCATCATAATACTTACCACATGGCAACCATCAAAATCATCACTAAATCATTTCTTAAATTGGTGTGGTCCTGCAACAGTTTAAACATGTATCTGGGAACAAACTCAAATATTCTTTCACACATGAACTTTAATTTTCAAACTGACACAAACACTCATAATCCAATCCAATACAGCAGCTCTGCCATAAAGTTTACATTTACAAGGTTATAATTTCTTATAGTTTATAAGTTAAAACTGTCAAAAGTTTGAGGTGATTATTCTACTATTTGTTTATTACATTTAGTCATTTGGGAGACGCTGTTAGCCAAAGCAACTTACAAGAGGTTATTATTGAGGTCATAGTGTTAGTGGTATCATACTGTAGTGCATTGTATTGAGAGATGTTTCCAACATTTTTCCCACCCTATTTACATAAATGAGAGGACCAAAACATAAGGTTTTCCCTCTCTGATAACTGATAACACATACCACTATTGTGTAGTATGTAACACACACTAGGGGTCAAATGTAGATTAAAATATAAAAATCTAAATAACAAGAGTATTCTCAACACAAAGAATATAATACAATACCATTTCAAGCCTTCTTACAATTCACACAATCAACATGTTCTAATTGAATATTTGTCTCAGTTTCTGTGAGAAAATGAGCGCACACAGGTACTATAATCTACACATCAAGAGCAGAAGCAGTCATAAGAAGTCAGTTTTAAATCAAACTATGTAGAAATTGTTTTCTATACTAAGTCTTAGCCTTGCACAAAAAGAATGTATATGTTATACAATAAAAACTGAAAGATGTGTTTGCAAAAGGTTAGAGAACACATTATTATCTTTAGCTGTATAGAGTTCAATCCAGACAGAACTGTGACTTTGCACTACCCCTGCATTTAATTGTAAAGTTTCTGCATAAAAAGCTGCATATTGTGTCTATGCTTAGCATCTATCTGCATTTGTGGTTTCTGAGGCTCAGCGAGGAAACGTGTCAGCTGCTCCCTGCCTGGGCAAGCCAAACCCTGAAGTTTCATTTTCTCAGAAAGCCGTTTCCTGGATACGCAATGACTGATACATTAGACAACCAACTAAACCCTACTTTGAAGAGTATTGGTTCGGTGATTCAGCAGTATTTTGAACCCAGTACTAGTTTGTGCGATGACAATCTCTGTGCAGTGAAAGATGGAAGATGGCATTTTTATTCAGTGAGCAAAATCTCATGACAGCCATGCGGATGCATCTACCAAATGTATTCCCATCTGTTTGTCTGAGGTGAAATGAAGCATGTAGCAGGGGATTACCTCCAAACAATTGGCTTTTACAAAGTGCAGTGCGGTATTGCTACTCTAAAAATTTGCTTATAGCAAAAGATCTATGACCCTATAAATGCAGAGCAGTAATCTGAGGTGTTCTGACGACGACCTGGTTGATTGCTTTGAGGTTGGAACTAGCAAAATGCTGCTTCCACCGGGAGCGTGGGCACACAGACTTGGAAACAGCTCACTGGCCTGCTTAAAGCCTTCAGCTTTGTTGAGGAAATCTTTAGCCAGTTCCCTTTGTACAGGCAGCACATAAAAAAAACACACCAAGAAGTATGCAGGAGGACAGACTTTCTGACAGCTCATTTAACATTCTGCTTGCTTCCACCCACTTAATCTGGAGCCCCCACCTCTGTGACGTTAGCTGATTCTTTTATGAAAAACAGAACATCATGCCATCTTTCCTTTTATAGGCACATTATTCACACACTTCCACCATTATGTGCCTTCACTGTACACAGGAACTATCAACCCAAAAAGAACAAGTTGTCTTTTCACTGCAGCCTGTGCAGATGCCCCTGTTCCTGACACACTTGAATCCAGTCATGTACATTAATAAATGATAGTGGCAGGGCTGACGGGATTCACGCCCGCCTGGGCACCAGCTGCAATTATAGCCGACATGTCAGAGAGACACAACACCACCGGAGACGACCCAATCAAACACGAGGCTGTCGGGGCCACTGTCTGGATGAGCAGTGGTTGACAAATAATGTCCTGGTGCACTGACAACAGGCGCAGACTCCACTCCTCTAGACTGGCTTGGATCCTCAGCACAGACCTGCAGAGTCTCAGGTGGCTTTAGAGCTCAGCAACACAGACCATTTTACCAAACACCCTGTAGACTGAGGCCTACCTCTGCATCACTTCCTGAGACCCTACAAACCTACAGGATTATATGGGGTCAAAGGATTATTGTACCAATATTTTGCAGTTACAATAATCAGCATTCAGCTGTGATGTCAGCAGTTATTAAGGGAATTTCTGAATCTGGGATCCCTTATTTCAATATGAGGAAAGACAAAAGAAAATACTGATAGTTGACCTATTTACTGTATAATTATCTAGCAGTGAAAAACAATGCACAATGAGATGTTTCAAGACCAAGGGTTTAAAGACAAATGTTTACATCTGTCCTATTACTAAAAGGTCAGGAGCAATTATAAATTACTGTATCAATCCTTCTGTTAATACAGGTCTAGATCTTTCAAAAAGATGCTTCCTGATCTGTGATGGATGTAGGAGACTACATGGATTGAAATGAAATTGATTAAAAAGTTTATAAGAATATAGTGTAAACTACTCAAATTAGTCACAATATAATATATTCCCCCTTTTTGTTACTTTCCTTCTGCTGCAACACAACAATCAATGTTGTCACAAAGAGTGAATTTCACATTAAATGCCCCACTTGATTTAATAAACTCAGTCAGCTTTAGATACACAAACGCAAGCTGTAAAAATGTAACAGGAAGTTGCACCATTATGTAATTTAATTACTAAATGGTATATCAGGCCTGATGATGACAAATGTTCTTCATTAATAATTCAGCCCTACAGTGTTACAACCGATTTATGTTCATATATGACTACATACTGTAGACCACAGAGTCCGCACATTTCCTGTGGTGCTGACAAACTCTCAGTGCACAAAACCATACTACAGAGTAAAACCAATGAACAAGTACGTTCAAGCTATTTAATCACTTTCACTGAGCAGAGGAAAAGAAAAGGAGCTGCAGCAAATCCATCTAGTATCACATACCTGTGACAGCTTCCAATAGCTACACAGCCTACATCCTACATATCACGTCTCTAAATGACGAGAACATAAATGGATCTTGGTATTTAGGTGAAGTGAGGTTTTTACGTAGGACACACACACTGAAAACTGTGTGTGTGTCCTACACAGCAAAATTCATTCTCCTCTGCTAGACATTATATCTATTCAATTCTGTCACATATAAATCCTATTTTAATACTTTAACTCTCACTGAATATATAAGGATGTCTCCCTGTCTCCACAGTTTGACCATAATTTATAATGTCAAAACATTCAGCCAGCTTTGCGGTCTGGCTAATACAGCACACTCCCTGATATTACGTTTCTGCAGCCAAATCCCCTTTGGCTTGCTGCTTGGCACTTAATATCATTAAACTGCCCAGAGTAAAGCCATCCAACAGACCAGCGCCCTTTATGGGGGTTGTATGAATTATGTATATACTGTATGTGATTTCCTGTCATTTAAAGATGAAAGCACTGTGAAAATGTTAAACAGTACGTGTTAAGTTTTATGGGCCACAAAGAATCATTTGAAGCATTTTGATTATAACAAGCATTTGTCATTCTGAAAGCAAATATGCTAAAACACTGCTCTTTTATGCTCCCATGTGAGCTCAATTCATAGTTTACTCTATAAAACGTTACAGACACCAATTCATGTCTTTAAAACAGTATAAAAAGATCAAAGTTACTAATTTTAAAGTGAACAGAGAAAAATGTATTCCTGGGGACTGAGATTGATTCTGGTTAATTATCAAAACAGTTGGAAATAGGCTACGTGTGGATCAATTAATCAAATAATCCACTACGTGTTTCAGCCTGAGTCTTAACAATAAACACTACAGGACGCTGTTGGCCTTCTATAAGGTTATCTCAGTAGCTATACTGACCTTGGCTGTATAGCTACTAGACAACAGAGATGTCCTAATATTTAGATAATAATTATGCCAAACTGTTGTAAATGGAACAGTGCACTATGTAATGCATGACCCCGCTACACTGGATGATCAATGAGACCTACTGAAGGACAGAAACAATGACTGATGTGAGAAAGTGTGAATTAGACCATAAACTGATCTGCACTGATCAAAACACAAAATAAAGCTAAAGATTCAAATCATGTCTCAGCCGGTTGTTGCCACAGTCAAGCCTCAGAAAGGGAGAAGCTTTTAGTGTCTTAGGGTGTGGGCGTCTGAAGCTTGTTTTAAAAAAAACAAAACAGATAAATCAGAGTTCGCACAAGAAGTCACACTAATGAGTATTTTGTGAGATTGCTCTTATTCTTTCTCTCCTTTTTAACCAAACAAGCATTAAGAGAGCACAAACTTGGTTCTCCTCTGCTGGCAGGCTGCAACAATACCAGGGCAGAGACTGCAGCCACACAAGTTATCTCATCGTCAGTGACAACCTGGGTGTGTCTCCACATCAACACACAGGGATATCCACCACCTTGTATCCCGCACAGCATCCGACCTGAGGCTGCTCTGGCTCTGCCTACACTCACCGATCATTACTCACTGGCCTGTGATGCTGTAGACATCCTCCCAGCTCGTCCGGGGAGGCTTCACAGTAGCAGGCAGCGTATCTGAGCAGCAGCTCGCTCATTTTCACAGCTAAACTTAGAGACCGGAGGAAGCGGTGCACTCGCCTCGGTCCCATGTGTGGTCATTTTATTTAAATAACGCCCCCCCCCCCTCCGCACCATCACTCCCTGAACACTAAAAACACACATTTCACCGATGGAGGCACGTTTCATTTTCATCCCTACGACTCTAAACAGACGCGGAACCAGCGGACTGACGCCGGCGACGTGCGACTCGTCCGTGTCCCCAACAACTTGTCCACGGAGCCGCAGGTGCAGCGGGTTCACCGCTGAACTTCCCCGGGAGAATGAAACACGTCTTACCGCTCTGCTCCCCCAGAAAGACGAGTTTGAATTTCCTTAAAGGGTTCCCGAAGTCACTGCCCACGGACATGTCGAGGAGGAGGACTGCGGCTCTGGACACCGGAGGACAGTCTGGGTGTAGTTGTGTGCTCCCACTCGAGTTCGGTGCTGGGTGGAGGAGGCGGTGTGTCTGCTTCCCGTTCGTCCCCGCTCTCTGTCTGTCTCTCTCTCTGTCTGTCTCTGTCTGTCTCTGTCTGTCTCTGTCTCTGTCTGTCTCTGTCTCTGTCTGTCTGTCGTCGTGATGGGGACTCACTGCTGCTGCACCGCTCCGTGACTCTCGCGGTGATTTTTTTTCTCCCCCCCCTCGTGTACGCATGCGCGGCCTCTCCTCGCTCTCCGCCGATCTGTCAGTCGTGGTAAAAGATGACGTCATGTGGCTTTGAGGGGGTGGGGGGGGGCGCAGACATGATGAACTTCTCTTTGTTCACTAGTAAGTGGCAGGACAGTGGCACATGTGTTGGGAGCTACCGGTCATATGTTTAACATTTAGAATTAAAGAGATGTCGAGTGGTGGAGCTGGAGGCAAACAGTAGACAAAACTGATGGTGGGGCCAGTATTCTGTCTTTTAGTCCACAAAATCATTAGATCCTACATTTCCCACATTGCACAGCATTTTAGACACTCTGGTGGTGCTGGTACAATGCCCACATTTCTCAACCTTCACACTTACAGGTGACAGGGAGGCAGTGAAGACGGTCTAGAGAGGGGAGGGGAAGGAGGCTTACAGGAGGGAACTGGAACAAAGCCTTCAGCATAACAACATCAGGGAGGTGTGGAGGGGCATGACGCATGAGGACCATCACTGGCTACGAGTCCAGCAGCCAGGTGACTTAGGGGATTGTTGACCAGGACAATGAATATTACTATTTTTTTTTAATAAACCCCAGGTTGAGCCTTGAACCCCCTGTAGTTCACTACCGGCTCCTCAGTCCCTCCCTCACAGGACTCAGCCACCACCCAAATGATCTCAGCTGAGCAGGTGAGAAGAGAGCTGAACAGGGTGATGGAGATGGAGTCAGCCCAAGGTGCTGAAAGCCTGTGCTCCTCAGATATGTGGGCTACCTCAACAACTGCCCCCCAGTATGTCCGCCTGCAGAACTGTGGTCTGTAACACAGGTGCTCCACGGGACGCAGTTCTGTCTCCGTTCCTCTTCACCCTGTACACCTCAGACTTCAGGTACAACTCAGAGTCCTGCCATCTTCAGATGTTCTCTGATGACTCTGCAGTTGTAAGATGATTTCAGGGTGGAGATGTCACAGGGTATCGGTATCAGGGAGTGGTGGACAGTTTTGTGTTCAAGTTAACATCAGTAAAACAAAGGAGCTGTTGATGGAAATCTGGGAGTCCCGTCAGCCGTCTCTCTATACAGGGGGAGGAGGTGGAGGTCGTATGCGAAGACAAATACCTGGGGGTGTACTTAGACAACAAACTGGACTGGACTGGAGAACTCAGCAGCACTGTACAAAAAGGCTCAGATCCGGATGTACTTGAAAATTATATTTTAATTTCAGAAACAACAAAATGTTATTCAAAATCTAATTCCTAAGTGAGAAATCACATTCAAGCAAATCTGTGGCACTGACTGTGTTAAGGCCTTTACACAAAAGGTCAGATGTCAGTTTTAACCACTGCAGCACACATTTGATGACACCGTGACAAGTTTGATCAACTCCTCAGAGCCTTGTTAAAGTAAATCAGATTGCAGCCACTGTTCACCTGTTGTAAATATGACTGTGCCTCAAGTTTCCAGCACAACATTGTAAAACTCAGTCCAAGTGTCAAAAGTCAAGCTGTTCAAGCAGAGTGGCTTTCTCAACTTATACTACTTAAAGAGTCTTTGAGTGCTGACTTTTAGTTTGCAGAGCAACAGGTGGCAATTGTTCTTCAGGGGTGCAAATTCCCTAAAGAATTTGTAATTAAGGAAGTAATTAAAACCTAAAGCCACCTGGCATGCAATAAACCTGGGATGCTTCAGCCCCCAGACCACTGGAGCAACACACGTACACTTTGCTCCATGGCCATGCAAATACATAACAGAACAAAACAGAAGAAAAAACTTCCATATCCAAAATACA
Source organism: Anabas testudineus (assembly GCF_900324465.2). Lineage (NCBI taxonomy): Eukaryota > Metazoa > Chordata > Actinopteri > Anabantiformes > Anabantidae > Anabas > Anabas testudineus. The sequence continues at coordinate 5,054,921 of NC_046613.1, read as the reverse complement.
GGCTTCACCTTCTTTAATCAGTTATTCTTGTATTAGCCAGTAGTGCTTACACGTTATGCACACCACTATTATAACATCATGTAACCACTTTACTGATAAAGATAATGTGTGTGGTTAATTCAATTTATGAGTAAGTGTATGCATTTGATATTTAAAAATTCCTTAACACTGCAGGTAAATCAAGCGTTAGACAGTATATGATCATATATAAAATGAGTATTGCAGATGTCTCTGTGTATGAGACAAATCTCTATAAAAATAAACTTAAATATTAAGCTATACAGTCAATTAGTTACAAAATATGTTCCCATTACAAATAGAAACCTATCATATCAAACATTATCAGAACAAACTACATACATGTTGTTTGATGATCAGTCAGACTCTGGCCACTGTCTCAGGTCATGAGGTACCACAAGAGAGAGCTGTTTCCACCGCCCTCTCTTAACTTGTATTGAGTTTGTCATGATATCCATAAGTATTAAAGCATTCAAAAACTATTTGAAATGTTCCCATTTGGAAAATGTAAATCCTGACTCCAACCAGTGAAGCACCAGGCAGGAAGGTGGGTCTACAAAAACAGAGGTCAGCGTAAGCTCATATTGACTGTGGCTTTTTCCCCCTGACACAGGTTTGCTCATTACACTGTTCTTCAAAATGTTTCACACCACAGCCTGGCTTTTGACAGAAAGTCTCGAAGGGGTCACAGTAGTCCCTCTGGGCTCTTTTCCAGACTGTATTCCTGAGTCCGCTGCACCTTCCACCCCAGCAACATCAGCAGAAAGATGCCCATGACCTTATAGCCCATCTGTAGGCCCAAGTATCTGTAGAGGTAAACAAAGACAAATGACTGTCTGCAGTACAGCATGTGTGTATGTGATGTGTGTGTGTGTGTGTGCTAGGTTTTCTAACCGGTTCCTAAAAATGTTGTTGTCATAGTAACCACAGCTAAACTTCTTTCCGCACACATGCCTCCACCAGATACATGACGTATCAATGCACATCCCGAAGAGAGCAGGGGCTGGAAGCCAGGCTGGGAGGGAGAAGAAGGACAATGTGTTCAGATAGGATTTCATAATCCATATGGTTATGAGCCACTAGAGGGCTATCCAATGTTTGCTTAAAAGAAAGGTTAAAATGCATTAAGTGTTTGGATTTTGGTCAAAGTCCTGATGAATGTAATTCAAAGTTATTGTTTGTAATGATCCCTGAGCTGGGAAAAATACAACTTAATTGTACAGAGCCCCAAAGGGTGCAATATTAAATAAATAAGTAGAAATAAAAGAATATTTAATTAATCTTCTTTTCATAACAGTGATGTATTAAAGTAAATTTTTATTTCATTAAAAACATTTTATTTCCTTTTTTAAAAGTCAGTGTAATTTTGCCATATTTTTTTTCCATTGATATTTTTTCATGTTATTTGTTAATACTATTACTATATACAATATATATAAATATACATAAAAAAGACAGCAATGATTAATCACATATATAATATACTATCATTTCCATTTTAATGGTTATTCTGTGCAGTTTATTCATGTGATTATTTCTTATGTCTTTTTTATCTATATAATATTGGATAATTTGGAGCTCCATATGACTCATCTCAAATCATTAGTTTGGGATTTGGGGTCTTTACTTGGCGCTTTTACAAACGCTAAGGTTAAGTGTACTGAACGATGAACACAGTTTAGTTCGTTTTTCATTGCAGTACTGCCACACAGAGTGTAGTGACTTACCCAACACTCTCATCAGTAAAAACTGGATTCCTATTGCAAATGACTTCTCTTCAGAAGCAACAGATCTGAAATGGACAAGACAAGAATTAAACAGTAATACCTGCATTCTGCATACTACAGTAACTCATTCATTACCACAAAAATATTGGATTTTATTTATTTAAGATCTCTGAAGAACTTTCCAAACATCTTTGTGACAAAACTAATTTCTCATCAAATTTTCCAACTTGTTGTTCTGTTAGTTTTCTTTATTACTGTAGCTCTCCTGCATTAACAACCTGGTTCATTTTACTTCATATATCAGCTTTTGTGTTTGACTTTTTATAGACTTCAAGAAGTGCCTAGCAGAGCCTGTTAAAAACAAGTGTAGCTCAATGTTTGACTGCAACATTTATTGGAGAGAAAATGGCCATAAAAGCTTTTCAGAGAATAAAACACAAGAGATGTTGACACGGGCTGGGAGAAAGAGAAGTGGTTTATTCGAAGTTCGTTCAGAGTGTTTTGTTAAAGCCAGAAAATAAAAAGACAGTGTTGCCTCATATAGTGCTTCTAGACATCTACTGTAAATTACAATATACACTGCTCCAGAAAATAAAGAGAACACATAATCATTCCAGTGTAAGTCCATCACATGTCTGGGATATTCACTTCATTATTAACTATTCAACTGGAAGATTTCATTTATTGAGATTTAGGATGTGTTGTTTAACTGTAGTAGTGTTAATTTGCTTTTAATTGTTTAAAAAGGAGCAGATTAAACAATATCGTCCATTAGATCAATATTGGTCATTTTAAACTAACTTTAAAACAGTATATTGTCATGTTTTCTTACCTGAGCACCATCATGTACATGGGATTATGAGTGAAGCACGCGATCATTGAGGCCAGAGCGATGATCAGTATGACAGGGAGAAGCAAATGAGGGCAGCTGTTTGAACATGGAGTGGGACGGGCATGACTCTGGCTCCCAGGTATACACCTACAGTTGGTGTAGAGCTACATTTAAAAAGAAAGCAAAGGAAACATGAACGTTGTTCTATGTAAATAAATGTACTGACATTTGACTGTGTTACATTTCACTTCCTGAACTAAATTCTATTGTTTGTGTACATTAAAGATGATGCTACAGGTAGTTATCTTAAAACACAGTTCATTTTTAAATTTCAGTCACAGATATAACAATAGTGAGTCAGCAGTCTGTGAACAGAGCCAGGCCAGCTGCTTAATGCTAAGCTCGAATTTGGTTTCTGTCGTATCCAACGTTCTGTAAATGAAACATCTGACTGGTGGTTACACTAAACTGTCATTCTGTCACACAAAAGTTTTCCAACAGTATTGTTTTGATTTTGTTTTATTATTTGTTTTTTATTAAGATTTATTTATTCATTTTGGGTGTGTGTCATTTTGTGTTTTATGATTTCTGTTCTCTACCTTGTAAGATATCATTATTATAACCCTAACATATGACAGGAAGGTCTATATTTTGCACATATTTCTTATCTTTTCTGTTTCTAGTTTATTCAACTGTATTCAAATGACACAACTTACTTGTATGCTAATGTATTAAAATAAAAATACATAAATCTTTCTACATTTTGTCATCTGGAAGACTCCGTACAACACTAACAAATAGCTATATCAGGTAGAAACCTTTGAGAGAAACGTGAGAAGAAATGTTTAAATTTCCTGAGACGTGAGCGCCAGATGTCAGACTTTTTGTCTGTTACTGCCCATTTGGACATCTGAGTGTAAACAAAGAAAATAAATATTCTGTGATTTCTGAGGATTAATCCACTGAGTTAGCTGTAACCATCACTGTCTGTGTTTGCGCTTCAGGATTACACAGTGCGTTTACATTCTCACTCAAACTGACTCATACTCTACGTCACACAAGTCACCCACTGGGAGATTATTCACAAGCTGTGACATTTTGTTCCTCTTACAACACCTCCTATATGCTCTGTGACTAATAAAGATTGATTTCACATCGACTGTGGGCCAGTGGTGTCCTATTGGGAGCAGATCAGTCTCTCTGTCTTTTTGATTGGAGGGACCTGGTAGAAATGTGTTATCTTTTCAAGTTACATATTGAACTCTAAATACCAGGGCACATGATTAAGATACTGTCATCCAATTTGTGTCTCATATCTAAAAAGATATGTCAGGCTGAAGTCACTTCCTGTTCAAAGTTTCTACTTGTTTAAAGGTTTAACAAAAAGTCTGCCCCCTGAACGGCAGATTTCGATGCAGACTCTCAATGCAAGTTAATGGCTTTTTATTTGCCAGTACACAGTCAAAATGTAATTACAACCCTACATGCTACAGTCATTTAAAAAACCTAGGATAGGACAGGAACCAAATGCCGACACCTTCATCCCACGCTGAGAAAATTATAGAAGATTATAGACAAAATTTATGCTAGTTCTGAACTCTCCTCCCTGCAGTAAAAACAAATCCTCTCGTCTTGGATCTTATTCCGTACATTCATTTTCTTTTAGCAAACTTATTGAGCATTACTCTGAATTATTGCTGCTGATGATTTATTGTAAGATCTCATTCTAGTGTTTTCCCAAAGAGAAGAACACAAATGGATATGTTATCACATGCAGTATAGCAGAGACACTAATCCTGAATTCATAAGATCTGCAAATCTTTGTACTGTGGGAGGAAACCATGAACAGGTGCTCAATGGAGGCACTGACCTGAACCCTGTGGGTGTTGTTGGGGTCTTTAGTGAAGTTGGTGCAGCCGGCATGACAAGGAGAAATATATTCAATACCATCAGACCCACACACTGGGTTGAAGGCAGTGACAGGACAGGAGCAGTTGGCATAACACACTGGCCTGTGGAGAGCAGAGAGAATAGCTGGGACTAATTGTTGTACAGTACTGTACGCGTGGGGGTAAGTTAGACTAGGAGATTGAAACACCTCAAACCTAAATCAAACTGAGATATAGTGCATACCGTTGGAGCTGCTTATGATTGACATCCGACACCTTCTGGGTGGGACAGCCCATGAAGAAAAGTGGTATAAGGATGAGGGTGGACGTGGTCAGCATGACCACAGAGAAACGGGGGATGGTCTTCAGAGAGAGTCCTGCCCTTTTCATGATGACCCCACCAATCAGCATCCCCACTGCTACTGCTGGCAGATTCAAAGCACCTGGAAACCATAAACACTGGAGTTCACACTTCTAATAGAGGTGTACATAGGAGCTTCTTAAACAATATGTACTGTTACACTTTTGTGGCTGACACGCTGACACTAAACACAGTGGAAGATAAATGGAGTCCTGCAAAAAGGATAAACATTTAAAAGATGACAGCACAAACCTAAGTATTTGGAAAATGGCCATAGCTTCAGCGGGCTGACACAGTCCAAATGACTTTACCACACTGTTTTATTTCATCTACTGTGTTTTACAGTATGACTTGAATATTTAACAACTGACACAAACTCCAGGGTCATGGTTGTGATCTTCAAAAGTATCTTTTCCTGAAGCCCTATCTTCATCTGCGTGCTGTACCCACCTACTAGCAGACTGCTGTAGGCAGCCGAGGCACTGTACTGTACAATCAAAAACTTGCTCAGGAACGTAGCAAGACCCGCAATCACAGAGGAGAAGCAGCACTGGGCCAGGACCAGCATCAGGAAGAGAGGGCTCAACAGGAGGCGGACAAACATCCTGGGAAACACTGATTGGACACAATGTGAAACAGACAATGATCAGCACTGGAAGTGACTTCAGCAAAAACTCTATTAAAATGTTACAGAATATGTCAGAAACTATGTTAAGTCTCTGCAGTCTGAGTGTGATAAACTTACTCTTGAGGAACTCGAATAAAGAGATATCTGGCTTCTTGAAGTTACTGTTAATGTCACTTTCACTTCCAGTCACCTGGAGAAATGAGAAGGTCATAAAGAGCATGTGTGCCTGCTTAGAGCATCCCTTCCTCTACTAAATGTACAACAAGATAAATAGAGTTTGCCATTTTTATTAGAGGTGCAATGAACATGGATTTATAATGCAGCGTCAAACCACTTCAGCCCTGAAGACCCGGTTCAAATTTTGTTTGCTATTCAACATGCTAATTAAAAGCCGTGTCATTGTCTCAAGTGCCACTGGCTGGAAACAAGTGATGCACATTAGGTGTCTTCATACTAGTTTATTACTAATCTGATTTATTCTCAACAACAAATACCTGAAGGCCTGGTCAAAGTGTGATGGCGCCCAGAGGAGCACAGAGAGGGAGGGTTGGATGGAGTGGACTCATTTTCAGTCTCATTCTACTTTAATTCCCAAAAGTTGAATATTGTAACATTAATTAAATCAGAAAAAACCTCCACTCGTTAAAAATACATCTTTTATAATCAAAATGTCAACGTCTCACAGACATTTCTACAATATTGATCTGAGGCAGAGACATTTAGATTCTTATAATTTATATATTTATTTACCAGGTCAGGCCCAAAAAGCTGGAAAAGCCAAAAATGTGGTTTCACAAAAAATAGAGTGATAAAATCCCTACAGGTTCAAAGTCATCTGTGATTATTATTTTCTGTAGATAGTTTAAAGCATAGGAATTCACACAATTCAAATCTAAGGTTTGCAATGTTGAGTTCTTCATCAAAGTGCTGAGAAGCTTTTGTATCTTCCAGATGGTTAAAGAGTACAGATGACAAGTAAGTTGCAATGCTGATGTAAAGCCATAAGGTGTCAGTAAAAGACGAGATATACAGTAGTAAAGGTGTCTTATCAGGTATCAAGTAAGTATATTTTATAGATTTAACAAAAAATCATAATACTTCTACATTATCCAAAAGATCAATTTAATTATGTTTCTATAATAAAACATATCTGTGTCCTATCTCTGAGAGAGGAAGTGTGACTTACATAGTCTTCTGGAGGCAATTTTCGTGGGAAGAAGAAGTAGGGGATGGAGGTGAGAAACAGGCAGCCAGTGATGATGAGCAGGCCCATCCACCAGGCCCCGACCCAGCGTGGGTCACTGGGTTTCAGCTCTTGCTCAGCTCCTGCAGGAAAAGCTAGTCACCAAAAAGTCTTTAAAATGAGTCTGGGATGCCTTTAAACACCTTATCATTACCTAAGCCAGTGCTGTCCACGTCCACATAGATGCGTAACATGACTGAGCCCAGCAGGTAGGCGAGCGAAGGCCCAAACACAGATACTGCAAACAGGATGGCTGTGAATGATAAGAGCAGCTGTAAGGACAGAGCTCATGACATCCTGCTGAACTCCTCTGTGAGTTCCTCACAGTCGCACTTTATCGCTTATGCTTTGTACACCAGTCCTGATCCTGGTAAATGTCACAAAATGTTCATTTCACATCTGAGTATTCAAAAGATTTTCTATGTGCAAAGCTGCAGATTCAGAATCATACAGTGTGAAACCACAACGGTTGACTTCCTATGGACAGATCTCTCCATCGATGAGCTACAGGACATTCACCTATGTAGAGAGGGGAGTTGCCAGACCCGGCAAAATCATCTATGTAGGAAATCCCAAAGGGCTGGATGGGCACCGAGCCCACACCGAAGAGCAGCTGAGCGCTGGCCATGAGCAGCCACAGCTTGTTGGTGTCGGCCAGACGCCTGCTGTCGTCTCTGCCACAAGACTCAGGCGCGCTCGAGTTCAGATGCAGGTTGCAAATGTCGTGACGATCTGGAATTCAGCCGGTGGCCAGAGGGGGAGGTGTAGGGAGGGGGAGAAGGAAAAGACAGCCGTAATTAGTGATGAACTAGTGAATGCCAGTGTCTAACTGTTTTAATTTCCTGGAGCTTCTCTGACCCTCACTGACACTCTGTCTGGGGGCAAAGTGAAAAAAGGAGGAGGGAGATTATTGTTATTATAAATTAAATGGTGGAGAAGAATTCTAATCTCCTTAACATTCAGCAAGTACAAAGAGACTATGAATTTCCTTCGGATGGCTCAGCTGGGGAGTACTCAGTGAGCCAATCAGCAGGAGCTTGTTTGACTCCTGCTGACTGAAGCTGCTGCACCACAGCGTTCTAGACTAACTCTTAAGTAAAGTCATAAAAAGCATCGACACTTTTGTACATACACGAGTCTGAGCACCATTAGATGACAGATGAGCTGGTGGAGACAGAGAAGCAGTGTGGCCCTATATTAGGGGCCCTATATCTCTTACTGTGTAAAACAGAGCTGTACTCGTAGCGCTGGGACAAAAAGTGAGGCAAGGTCAGGATCATGGCACTGATAGCCATCAGCAGTCCGCCAACTCCAATGACACGAGGACGGTGAACTCGATTTCCAAAGTAGCTCACAAACACAATCAGCACACTGTTACTGACCTAAAAGACGGACACAGACACACACAGTTCAAAGAGGATCCATTCCAGAGGAAGCAATTTCTCCCTGTAGGTCAGGACATCACACTTTGTTCTAGTTGCTGCATTTAAAGTTGTCCCAACATTGCTAATGGATCTCATACAGTAGCAGCTTGATTTCACTGTAATCTAAACTTAATGGAGTCTGCACACAATCCAGGCACAATTCAGTTTGAATGTTTAACAAATCAGTGGCACGTTCTGTGGATAAAGATAGGACTTCACCAGTTTAGAGCTGTGTTTGTCACATTTGACAAATGGCACTGAAACTCAAACTTTAGCCAAATTGAGCCACAGTCGAACTAAAATATTCTAAAAGGTGGCAAAGGTCAAACCAGGGATTTAGATAGTCACTAGTGCATGACTCAAAGTTAAAAACAACTGGATCATACAGCATTTATCTCTAAGATGCATTTAAATGCCAAACAGCCCCCTCTGAGAACGACCACATTGAGAACATTCTTTCATGATTCCTGACCCCTGTATCTGTAATAAAAATGTTCCAAAATACTAGAGTCCCGCCTGAATTGTCCGGAAGTAGGATTTTGATACGTTGCTTGTTCTTCGATTCCTCCCCTGTCATCGGTATCCTTGAAATGAAGCTATCAGGACCGTGAGGGTGTGTTATTGTTGGCACCTACCTCGTTGAGAGAGGAAATGGTTCCCGAAGAGTAGCTGCTGAGGCCATAGCGTCTCTCAATTGAGGTGATGGTGCTCTTGAAGTAGGCAGTGTAAAGCAGCTGAGAGAGCTGCAGGAGGCCATGGCACAGGACGAACAGCTAAGACAGACAAAGCAAAAGGTTTGAGTTAGAAATACTGACACATGAGAAGACAAAGTTAGACAGGACGGGACTGTAAAACCTGACAGAATCAGAAACTGATTGACCTATGACCTTTTTGACTGTGGTTATACACACAGTAAATGATGCTGGTTACAATAAACTGCCGTCCATTTCTGTTATGAATGTGTCTCAAACGTCCAGTACGTTCTGACCAAATTTTATAAAGGTGACCGACAGTCGGAAATGTCCAAAGACACATTTGGCTGCACTCACACGGAAGTAGAACAGACTCAAAGCTCAAAGCATTTTTCTCCTGAGAGGCCTAAACTGTTCCAGGAATGGAGACCAGTTTAAAAGAACCGCATTGTCACACAGCCGGCGTTTCAAGAAAACAGCCACGCTTTTTTCTGCTGCACACAAGTTTCCTGTTTTTTGCTTAGTTTGTTTTTATTCTTTCAAACCTGGCAACACAATCAAACAGCATAGAGTAGTTCCCTAAAAGTCAACGAAACAAAATCATCTGTGGGCAAAGTACAGTGATCAGGAGAAACTAAACACACGAGATACAGATTTTAAATGTTCTCTCAACTCAGCTGAATTCATCCGTTTTAACGAATGAATCATCAAAATGAAATGATCCAAAACCAATCATGTGTTGACATTGTTCACGTCGGCGTCCGTTCCACACCTTGATTCATCTGACTTTGGCGACGCCGTGTGACCTCTTCGACTTCAAGTGGCTCTAATAGAGCAAAAACATCCTTAAATTACAGAATAACATTAACATCAAATCGGCCCCCGTAAAACTGTGGCTGGCTGAGGTGGAGCACATCCTCTCTCTAACAATATGACAAATGGAGGAGTTTTATTGCAGAGCAGTAGTTCATCTGGTTTTCCTCACAGCTACACAGCACGGCTCCAAGGGAGTAATGAAACGTGGGTTTCACTGCTTTTGGAATGATTCTCGGCCAGTTATTTAATTCAACCTCGGCTGATTGGATGGTCCGTGGATTTCTCCCCCTGGACGGACGCAAAGTGATCTGGGGGACCCACTTTGCAGACTGGGTGTAAGGAGGCGTTCACAGACGCTCATATTACTCTCCGTGCATGTTTTGTTTTGTTTTTTCCCACCCGAGGGGGAATGAATGCACCAATGACGCTAAAGATACGTGTTGAGATTAAGAGTGTATTTGCAATGAAAACACAGTTGAATTCCAGCTTTCAGCTTGTTTACTGGCTGCCAGCTCGGCCGAGGAAGGTTAAACTCTGCGTTCAACTCAGAACAGCTAATGCTCCTATTAAAGTTTGGCTTTCTGGTTGGTTAGCACACACAATAGATGCTTTTTGCACTGTTGCTGATAATTAATCCTCATTTTGCATCAAATGGGCTTCAATTATGTAAATGATTTGACAGAGTCTGTTTGTTCAGGCAGGCAAAGAGGTTGTTTAGTTTGTGATTTTAGCACAAAACATTAGCGGTTCCCAACAGTTTCTCTATCCAGAGCCTCAGGTCGTTCAAAAATGCACCTCAGCTTTTAGGATGGCTTCTTATTTACATTACTGATAAGAGCTGATACAACTATCGTGTTTCAGAGACAACTCCTTGGCTTTCTGACAACTTGCTTGAGCTCTGGCCAACCGTACACATAATCCATAAAGTGCACAATTTCCAACCATTACTCATGATGAAATAAAAACGGTCAATTAGTTTGGATGACGGGATGTTTCGTAAGGTGTGAGCCTCAGTCACGTATTTATAGAGCATTACAAACGGAGGGAAAAAGGAAGCTCAAGTACAACAAGAGCTGAATGGTGCAGTGTGTCAACAGTGTGTCACACTGTGAAGAAGCAGGATTTATTATTTCTCCACACTGTTAATACAAGCCGTTTAAGCCTATTTGATGTTCGCGAGCAGGAAAGTGCTTGTGCAGAGCTGGGTCCTCCACGGATCATAGACATATTTATCCTTTTTGATCAGTCTCAGCTCCGTCTGTCTGGAGGTCATTGTCCCAGCCTTCAACCCTGCTGCGAGGGCAAGAATGGAGGGAAGTCCCCACTTGAATTTCAATTGCTTTTATTTCAGGGACACGTGTTACAGCGATGGCTCTAGATATCCATTGTCAAACAAATATGAAACAGTTTTGCTGCACAATAGCATCGTGAACAAAAGAGCATTTTCATATACTTAAAATAGTAGTGAGCTGTTTTGTTTTTTTACAATTTGGTGAAAACACTACACTCAGCTCCAGCTAGCTTAGCTTAGCATAAAGACTGAGACGAGCTAGCCTAGCTAGGTCCACAGCACCACACCTTTCTTTTCGTTGGGAGGTTGCGGCACAGTGATTTACAGTGTGACATAAGACTCCTGTATGAAACCAGCAGCGTGTCATGTGTTCATGTGTGATCTTCAGAGCCGGTGGGAGAATATTTTTGCTGAGCACGGCCAGCATAGCCGTTTCCCCTGTTTCAGTCTTTGTGCTACGCTAAGCTGAACGGCTAGCTGCAAATTTGAACAGACAGATGACGGGAACGGTATCAGTCTTATCATCTGACTGTCAGCAGGAAAGTGAAGTAGTCCGTGTCCCTGAGTGCTGAACTGTTACTTTAACAGTGTCACACAGACACAGACGTAAGGTGCTATGATGTGTGAAGGGATGTGAACGGGAGCTGAGAGCTCTCAAACTCTTCTTGTCCCACCGCACACAAACATTATGTGACCCCCGAGCACAAACTTGGCTCGGATGTTGACAGAGATATCCCTACGAGAGGACCTGATGGTGCAACCGCGTGTGCAGAGTAGGTGTAGCCCACAGTAGATAAGTTCAAAGTTGGGAAAAAAACAAACATAATGTCCTGATGAAACTGAGTCAATAGAGAGCAGAGCAGTGTACGGCATGTACCGGCGTCAGGGAAAAATTAAAAATGGATGGACACGAGTGCTCCCCGTGAAACCATTGTTGACCAGCTGGCTCTGCTCACGTTTGACTGCATGAGAAAAGCAGCTCGGCCAATTCTCCACTCGCAAGTTGTTAAACACGAGGCCAACACTAATCAAGAGTTCTGGTGTTACAGTTTGACGCAAGGCAATTTGCAAGAGACTCCTCTGCTTTCACTTCTCACTCTAGGAAACTTGCAGAAATCACCTTCTGACACACCATCTCCCACTGACTCTGCTTATTTGGAACTACTCCCATCCTCTAAATATATCACTGGACACATTTGAACTTTAGGTACATTGACAGTGTGTAGGGAGGTCAAAAGGTCACTCTCAGCTCCCCGGCTGAGCCATGTGATGATGACATGTGTAGGACGAGTCCTACTCCTTTCTATATTTGTACATCTTGATTTCAAACCAGGGGGTCTCTAAAGCCACGTCTTTGAATGATAAACAGAAGATCTGCAGCGGGTGGACCCACCACAGTCTGAGAACGCTGAAGGTAAACAGCAGCGAGGATTTTCACATAAATCTTCCACCTTCTGGAAAGTTGGAAGTTGCTCAAGCTGCCATGTCTTTCGTTGTGTCCTCCAAACGTCCAGGATATAGGTGTATTACTCACTCTTCATTCTCACAAGTCACCTCACGCAACGTGGAGTTTTGTCTCACTATTACTCACCTGGAACAAGCTGTACTGTCAGAAAGGGAAGTTCAGCTGCTAGTAAACGTGTAAGAAGTGCAGAAAATAAAAAAAAAATACACAACAGCTAATAAACACATGCAGTCATGTAGTTACAGCTTATTAAATGACGTGTTTCATTATGAAAAACAAATGAGTCAACATTTTCCTGTGTACAAAAGTGAAGCTGCAAACTTATTTACTGACTTTGAGAAACTATCTTTTAATAATCAGCTGTTTTAAAGCAGATATGCCTAACTTTGGAAGTCTCTGGCGTGATATTGTTTTTCTTTACGTGCCTGTAAATGTTATATATATATATATAAATATATGTGTGTGTATATGTAATATTTTGGAGGTTATTTCTGATAAATCGTCTCCAAAATATTGAACGCATCTTCCACCGATCAATGACGTTTTTAGCTGCTTTTTAATAATTAAAATAATCATCGGTTTCCCTCCTGGAAACGTGTTTTTACCACAGTGGCAGTAACGTTACTGTTGTACCGTCGTGTTCCCAGACGCGCTGCAGGTTAACGACAGTGATGATGAAGCGACATGTCCGTGTGTCCTCGGCTGATGTGAAGTGATGTGAAGTGATGTGAAGACAGCTCAGCCCAAGAGACAAACACAAAGATCAGAGCCTCATTCACGTTACTTCTGAACTCTTCAAAGTCAGGAGACGCAGCAGCTCCACATTATTTACAGTATTTTAACTGAGGCTCCGTGCGCAGGTTGGAACCTGTCTGTGCGCTTTTGCTGTATTATTATCGTTTTTGCAATCCTCCGACAAAAGGTCGAGTCCAGGTGGTTGTATAAACAGTGAGAGAACAAGTGCTGCAGGCGAAAACGTCTCATAGTATAGTAACAGCAGCAGCAGCAGCTCTCAGTCCTACCTTGATGCTGCAGCACCAGCTCCTCGGTCTCTTCATGTTTTTGGATGAATGTATTTCCATGAGTTCAGCTCGTGTCCTCCTGTCAGTGAGTGAGCTCCGGGTCAGGGGTTCGGGTCTCTGTCTCTCTCTCTCTCTGGCTGTCTCTCTGTGTCTCTGTCTCTGTCTGTCTCTCTCTCTCTCTGTCTGTCTGTCTGTGTCTTTCTCTCACTTTGTGTCTCTCTTTCTCTGACTGTCTGTCTGTGTCTCTCTCTGTCTCTGTGTGTGTCTCTCTCTCTGACTGTCTGTCTGTGTCTCTCTCTCTGTGTGTGTCTCTCTCTCTGACTGTCTGTCTGTGTCTCTCTCCGTTTTATCAGCACCGCTGATGTCACTGGACTCAGCCCACAGCTCCACGCGCGAATGTTTTGACAGTTGTGACTAGAGAACAGAGAGTCCTGCGCTGATTGGTTGAGTCATGAATGAGCCTGAGCACCAGGCTACAAGGTAGACAGGACTCACATTATAGAAAGACAGGATTCACATTATAGAAAGACAGGATTCACATTATAGAAAGACAGGAATTCACATTATAGAAAGGATTCACATTATAGAAAGACAGGATTCACATTATAGAAAGACAGGATTCACATTATAGAAAGACAGGATTCACATTATAGAAAGGATTCACATTATAGAAAGACAGGATTCACATTATAGAAAGACAGGATTCACATTATAGAAAGACAGGATTCACATTATAGAAAGACAGGATTCACATTATAGAAAGACAGGATTCACATTATAGAAAGGATTCACATTATAGAAAGACAGGATTCACATTATAGAAAGACAGAATTCACATTATAGAAAGGATTCACATTATAGAAAGACAGAATTCACATTATAGAAAAACAGGATTCACATTATAGAAAGACAGGATTCACATTATAGAAAGACAGGATTCACATTATAGAAAGACAGGATTCACATTATAGAAAGGATTCACATTATAGAAAGACAGGATTCACATTATAGAAAGACAGGATTCACATTATAGAAAGACAGGATTCACATTATAGAAAGACAGGATTCACATTATAGAAAGACAGGATTCACATTATAGAAAGACAGGATTCACATTATAGAAAGACAGGATTCACATTATAGAAAGACAGGATTCACATTATAGAAAGACAGGATTCACATTATAGAAAGGATTCACATTATAGAAAGACAGGATTCACATTATAGAAAGGATTCACATTATAGAAAGACAGGATTCACATTATAGAAAGACAGGATTCACATTATAGAAAGGATTCACATTATAGAAAGAAAGGATTCACATTACAGAAAGGATTCACATTATAGAAAGACAGGATTAATTATAGAAAGACAGGATTCACATTATAGAAAGACAGGATTCACATTATAGAAAGACAGGATTCACATTATAGAAAGACAGGATTCACATTATAGAAAGACAGGATTCACATTATAGAAAGAAAGGATTCACATTATAGAAAGGATTCACATAATAAAAAAACAGGACTCACATTATAGAAAGTCAGGATTCACATTATAGAAAGACAGGATTCACATTATAGAAAGACAGGATTCACATTATAGAAAGACAGGATTCACATTATAGAAAGGATTCACATAATAAAAAAACAGGACTCACATTATAGAAGGATTCACATAAAAAAAACAGGACTCACATTATAGAAAGTCAGGATTCACATTATAGAAAGACAGGATTCACATTATAGAAAAACAGGATTCACATTATAGAAAGACAGGATTCACATTATAGAAAGACAGGATTCACATTATAGAAAGACAGGATTCACATTATAGAAAGACAGGATTCACATTATAGAAAAACAGGATTCACATTATAGAAAGACAGGATTCACATTATAGAAAGACAGGATTCACATTATAGAAAAACAGGATTCACATTATAGAAAGACAGGATTCACATTATAGAAAAACAGGATTCACATTATAGAAAGGATTCACATTATAGAAAGACAGGATTCACATTATAGAAAGACAGGATTCACATTATAGAAAGACAGGATTCACATTATAGAAAGACAGGATTCACATTATTCACATTACAGATATCTATAACTACATTTTGATTAGTCATAATTCTAATTCAAAATATATACAATTGAAATGCGACTAGTAATATGTTGGTTTGAGAAATCAACACAGGTAATAAATGAATTGTGACTAGTCATAATGTAATTTAAGAAATCTAGAAAAGGCTAAATTGAAGTGTAGATATATTTATATATATATGTATTACATATTTATAACTAGTTTTTCCATTTAAGTCAAATTACAGATATGTTTAATAGGAATTGTGACCAGTAAAATAGTTACAGCTGTGATTATAAGTCAGAAATCCACATATTAGATGTCATATGAAGCTACAGTGATAGAGTAGATATCTGTTCATTCTAAATAATTAATTAAATAAATCATTTTGCCTGTTGGTTTTTTTTTTATTTACCTTCGACCAGTCAAATAGTCATTTTAGCTTTTCTAAATGTGATCTTCACTTTAAACCTGTCACGACACGAGCTGCTACTGATCGGGAGGATAAAGAACAGATCTTTTTCTTTATAAAGAACAGCTCATTTTCTTTATAAAGAACAGATCTTTTTCTTTATAAAGAACAGATCGTTTTCTTTATAAAGAACAGATCGTTTTCTTTATAAAGAACAGATCGTTTTCTTTATAAAGAACAGCTCTCTTTCTTTTGAAGCTCGGCTTTGTTGTGCAGCAGCTAACGAGCTACACGCTTCACCGGCTGTGGTATGTAGCACGGAGCGGCTAGTGCCTGGAGCTAACGAGCGAGGGGCCGCTGATAATGGACCTTTAAACACAGGTGTCAGAGCTCTTTTTAAACATATATATTGAACTAATTGTTCACATATTCCAGGAGAAAAAACATTTCAGGCATTTGAATGTGACATAAGAGTAGCTGAAAGGCAAAACACACTGCTAAATGCTAAAGGCTAAGCTAACGCTGGCTGTGAAGATAAATATGCTACATGCAGGAGCTACAGTCGCTTCAGACACGGTTTTTATTTTTAAGTTGTTCAAGTTATTTTAATCTCGACACACTTCACACTCTTAATTAGCACCAGCTACAGCTTCAGTTCCAGGTAAGTGTCTCCAGGCTCAGCAGGACGGAGGACAGCTGACACCTGCAGCTGGTTTCTCCAGGTCATCGTGGATTATTGGAGGTAGACTGATGGATAAAAAGGACAGTTTTCATCTATTTCAATTTATGTCACATGTAGTGTGTGTTGTGTTTCATGTTTGAGTTTTTTATTTTTATTTACTGTCCAGATTTATTATGTTGTTTCAGGTTTAATCGTTACACATGACATTAATTAACATATATAACATAATTCATATAAAAGTAGTGAATTTTCCATTCAGTAGGAGTCTAAACTTCTGAACTTGGGACAGTTGTGAGTGGAGAAATGTCTCCATGAAGCAGGTAACACACACACACTTTCCTATTCAGTATATACTGTTCTGTTATGTAAGAGATTTGACGTTTGGTCTGGTTGGGCCAGTATTTCCTCACAGTTTGTTCAACGCCGCCCTGCTTCTGTTTCCATTCTGACGAGCTCTTGTAAAGTTTGGACATCGGCATCTGTCTGAGGCCTTTAGTTCTGTATCGTGTCTGAATAATATCAGTGCTTGCTTACTGAACTGCCTGTAAATGAATAACACCTCGGTATGATTCATGAGCAGCTCGCTGGTCAAATAAATGGGTTTCTATGCAACGCAGAGGTTAGAGTTGATCTCTGGAAGGACAATATTTACATTTGCATATAGTGTGTGTTCAAGGGCTGTACAATTCAACCAATCAAATGTCTGAATGGGAGCTGTCACTCTACAGACGCGTTTCACAATTAATGTAATAAGTACATAAACTAACAAAGCCAGATGAAATGAGAAGCCTGTACTAAAATGTAATCCAGGCTGGAAGATGTAAAGAAGAAAATATATTTGTTATTATAAGTGTACCAGTAGCAACAGTGGCTGTTCCAAATAGGAGCTTATTGGAGACATGTTGGGACTTTTGTGGAGACATTTTCTTAATGAAACCCAGAAACCTCGCTCAAACCTCAAACACACAGTGATGTTCTGGGTTTTACTTGCAAGTCTATTCTGATAACTCACTGAATGCCACAGAATTGTGACACAATAGTCTGGTATTGAAAACGTCCCTTTACTCAACATGTCTGGCGGTTGCATTGCATTATTGTCTGTTATGGCTGCTGGTGGTGAGGAAATTGTAGAACTGACTGATACAAGCTCTTTTGATTGTGACCAACTGAAACGCTACAATAACTGATGATTTTTGAATGGACGTCATCTCCGTAGGGCAATATCTCCACATCACTGACGCTCGTCCAAAGGAAGCGGAACACTGCACCACAAGAAACATGTAAACCCGAACGATTATTTCCTGTCAATATTCAAACATTTCTAAGGTCGCAGTGCAAATGCAGAGCCTACAAGCTGCAAATATTATTGCTAACATGTAAGGATGAGGACCTGCAGAGCCAGGAATTTAAGGATTCTGCACAAATTAGATTTTGCATCATGTGACAGCGTCAGCAAAAAGAAGCCAATAAAAAACAACTCAAGTAAAACAATGAAAATTAAGAATCCATAGCAGAGTTCCTGTCTTAAGTACACATGGTAGTACTGATCTGTGGGCACTGATGCAGTGAAATTCCTTTATTTATTTGGCTTTTTATTTTATAAACAAGAGGACAGTTGGCATGGTGGAACAGCAGAGATTACTGTGGTTTGAGGCCAAACAATCTAGTACATTCTTGTACCAAAACACTCGGCTTCAGCTGTGGCTTTTGTGGTACAAAATAACACTGCATAGCGTAGTACTGATACACTGTATGTTTCTGATGAGGGAAAAATATTAGAAGGCACAATCTATTTAAAAGATCCCATTTAATTTGTGGATATGATCTTGGGAAGCAGTTTACAACTGTAATTCAACATGCAGTGACCGTACAGACACATCGCGAGGATGTTAAAGGTGTGAGAATAGGATTAGTCCAAGCTGGCTGGAAGTTTTGTGTGTTCACAGTGATTAGTAGTGTTGTAGTTACATAAATCAGCTGTGTTCTGACACAGAACAATCAAGCTTTAAAAACAGAAACACAACTCACTCTGATAATTCTGTTTGGAGGTTGTGATATTGGAAACTTAAAAAATACAAAAGAGGAAGAAGGCAGTGGCATTCAAATAATATTTGTGTCTACAATTCACTCTGAATGTTGTTCAAAAGTCAAGTTTATAACTGCAGATGTTCTATGAGCGGTGACGTCCAAACGTTTGAAGCACTCTGCAGGTTTACAAAAGCTGCATCACCTCCGATGAGTCTTTGGCACATCAACAAGACAAAATGTGATCCAGTGGAAACGGCGTACCGTGGTTTGAAGAGGCCTCAGGGTTAATCTTGACAAATGCAGCTCTGGTTTCCAAGAGGCCTCTTGTACCGAGCTTGACAACATGGTTAAATACAAAAATGGAGCCCTTAAGTCTACTTTGGTACCTAAATCACTTTGCAGTAGAATCTGATCCAAACCAAACCAAATCTACAATGTTTCACTAGGTTATACAACTGTAGAAAACACTGTCATTAAAACCAGGCTGTAAGAAGCTTTAGAAATTTGTTCCTTGGCACAAAAATGTACATAAATGTTCCTGTGCTGTACAGATGAGGACGCTGCCATTTCTAGACGCTTTCAAAGCATATGAACAATATTCAACAAAGAATCCTTTTACATTGCTATGCTGTAAAAAGGTAATTCAACTATATAAAAACTCCAGACAACTGTACAAAATTAAATCATCAGGCGCAAGTCTGCTCTTTCATCTGATAAGGCACGATTTCATACATGTACAGTATTCCCTGTGAGCACTGTCCACCAGGCTTTAGTGTTGTTTCTCCTGAAGAAAAGGAAATGTTTACACGTAAGCCCCCAGCGCTGCGTGGAACTCTGTGAGACACTGAACAAGCTGCTGAAACTTGGGCCTCTCCTCTGGGTCCAGGGCCCAGCAACAAGCCATCACTGCAAACCTGCAGCACAGACAGAAACAGAAAGAGACGAGTGAAATTAAATCCCCGGGAGATCCAGGATAACGGTGAACGTTCCATGAGTTGTTTGTAAGACTGAGTGCATTAGGAGTGAGACAGTAGAAAGAACAAATGATTAAATCTGTTATTTAATTTAACTTTTAACAATATTCACACTTTTCCCCTAAAACAATAGTTTAAAGTGAATTTCTTGCTGCATCATTAAATTGTTTTGCTATTAAATAGTTGGTAGCTAGCATTAGTGGTATATTAAGTGTTTAGTCAAGGTAAAACATTGAAAGGGGAAATATGATGCATTTCATTTGTAAAGGGGTTTCTGGTTTCTGTCTGCGTAGAAAGCATTTAAAATAAATCCAAACACGAGGAAATAAAAGCATGTATGATAGATTCAGCTCACAGACATCCAACAGTCTTTTATTGTGGCGGTCTCGAGGCTTTCCTGCAATGTCAGTGGCTATTCTCAGTCAACCAGGTTATGGTCATTCCACAGGTGCTACTCAGTGTTATCTGAAAGGATTCTTCAGTTCTAACTCAAGGTGTGGAGTCACCAGGATTGAAACACAGTGGAGACCTTAAGTTGTCGACACCTGGTGGGCAGCTGTGGACCAGGGTACAGTGAACAAGCCATGTATGTCACAGTTCTGTCAACTACTGATAAGAATGATGGATACTAACAATTAATAATAATTATTATTTCTTTATAAAGTTTGTTAATTGTTGTTCAGCCTGGTACAGAACAGTTTTATGGACTCAACACCAGGTATCCCAGTAAAACACCTGGCGGTCCAGTACTGCTGCCCTAATCTGAGCCCAGAAAAACCAGCATTATCCAGCAGTGAGAAAGCGACAGACTTTACATTGAGGAAATATTCAGTGAATAATGACGCCTGTGGGCACAGGCTGCTCCCTCTCATGGACAGTTGCAGGATGTTGATAAGCTTCACATTAGTCAACGCTGGTAGCTGATAAATAATTTCAGTTTGACTTAGCTCCCATTTTATGTAAGACATGAGACCAACAGCGCGCTACATACGGTGAAAGTCTGCAAGAACAAAGCTGGCTGCAGATTAACAGACGCGTACTTGCATCACTGATACGCAATTAGATTTTTTAAAATATGCCCTGTTGTCCTTAAAGCTGCAGCATTCCCATCTGTATAACAGCTGTGAGCTGTTATAATAATAATAATAATAATAATAATAATAATAATAATAATAATACATGTATTTATACAGCAATTTTCTAAACATATGTTAAAAAGTGCTTCACAAAAGAGACAATCAGCTGACAGCCTGTCAGGCCAAGTAACTACTGACACGACCCTCTTGTCTCGACTAATTGTACTAGAGATTGTTAACTGTTAATAATTAAAATCTTAACATATTCCTTGTAAGGATGTACTGACTGCTTAGTTTTTAAATGTGAAAGGACCTAAACCATAATTTTTACATTGTTGATTTCTCTCTAAAAGTTTGGTTAATTATCTCTATTAATAGACGTCTCTATAAAATTAAAAAGTACTAATGTACTTTTTAAACTATTAAACGATTAACTAACCTTTGAGAAGTTGTAGGCAGAAAATGTTTGGCATTTTTATCCAAAACAATCAATGTTATTTAATTTTCTGTCCACTTAATACTTGCCTCAGTCAAGTACTGATATATATATATATATATATATATATATATATATATATATATATATATATATATATATATGGCATTGGAGACCAGTGGGATCAATTTAAAATCTCTGAGACTGTTTGCTCAGATAAATTAATTAGGATCAGAAAGATGTAATGTTTGTGTGTGTGTGTGTGTATGTGTGTGTGTGTGTGTGTGTGTGTGAGATCCACGTACAGCTCATCTGGACAGTTGATAGGTTGGGCTATTCTGTAGCCGTCCTTCAGGTAGGCTGACATCTCAAAAGGATCGATGTCGACGTAGGGGGTCTGACCCAGAGTCATCAGTTCCCACAGCGTCACCCCAAAGGCCCACTGTGAAAGCCACAACACATGATCAACAGTGAGACGAGTTACTGACATTAATTAACAGCATGTTCTGAATGTAATCAGCACAAGTCACACAGGATAAACATATCCAACATTTCTATTCAGATGCGGAAAGCCTGTGGTGCCCACTTGCATTCGAATACAAAATGTTCCACAGGAACAATGCAAGGAAACTATGAAATTTTATACAGAACATAAATCAGAGCTGCAAGTTTTTGTTAAGAGACTTGGAGTAAACAGCAGGATGGCTGTTCTGTTTAGGGAGACTGAGGGCACAAGTGGCGCTCACTATTTAAGCTCAAAGTAGATGTTCACCACCAGCTAGTTTGGATTTAGAAAGAAATGCTAATTCTTACCTAAAACATAAAGAGAACATGAACACAATACAGCAAATGATGCTTGAAAAGATTCAATTTCACTTGTGTTCGTGTGTATTGTCAGTGTATCACGACTTGTACGAAGTGACCTTTAGAGGAAGTGAAGGGAGTGACACTCGGCGTGATATTAGGCCTTCTCAGAGGAAAAGGTGTTGTACAAAACCAGAATCCACCCTGTTTCTCAACAAGGATATATCCAAAATTCCAAACATGGCCCTATCATACCAGCAGGCACTGGGATCCTGTCCTGTTGTGTGCGTAACCACTAACATAAGTGCACTGAGTATTTCCTGTATGTGCGTAACAGTGGTATGTGTGATGCATTCATGATGCTATGCAGCTCCTGGTACATGTCTGGACTTCTCCTAAAGCTTAGGCCATTGTTAATGCCAATGGGGCGGGGGCTGAGGGTTGAATGCCATGATATTCCATGAGAGGAATATAAAGGGCAGGTCTGACTGATGTCTCTAAGGATCTGTGGAGCTTCCCGACTGTCCCCGCCTGTTGTCCTGTGATAGGAAAGAGGGACGAGCCAAAGATACACAGGGTTCACCACCACTCCTCCCTGATGAAGTGTCTAAGAATGGCTTGGATACAATTGGTGCCACTTCCTGTATCATGCCCCCTGTAAGTGCTTTATTTATGAAAAACCCTCGAGAGACAGGAAATGTTAATTTTTTGATGGTGAATACACTGCTCACAGTAATAGGGTCAAAAGATTAAACTGCAATAAGTAAACCTGCTGTTGCTACAACATTTCTTACCACGTCACTAGCACTAGAGAAGTCATTGTTGAGCAAGCTTTCCAGGGCCATCCAGCGAACGGGACGGTTCTCATTATCCCCCAGACAGTGGTAATCCATGGGAAATAGGTCACGAGCAAGAGCATTGTCGGTAATCTTCACCTGCATGTTGTCGTCAATGCTGTCGGAGGAACACAGGGAAAAGTCAGCATCTTTATTTTTCAGTAATGAAATTCCAGATCAAATCACCTGAAAGCCACCAGGAAGAATTGAGGACGGAGGACACCTACACACAGTTCCTGGCAGCGAGGTCTTTGTGTATGACTTCCCTGCGAGCCAGGTAGCTCATTCCACATGCAATCTGGATGGCCATGAAAACCAAGTCTTGCTGAGAGATCGCCTGACAGGAAATCAAGGGTGAGAGAGAAACAATGTGCAGTTGAGAAGCAGTGGCAGGAAAAACAAAAAAAGGGAGGGAGCGGGTGCAAAAGACAACTGTTCTGACTTTTTGTTTTGTGCCGAAATTGGTCTTCTGTGTCAAATTGTTCTCATTTCCCTTGAATTAGCACATAGTCCACTTTGGGTCAAAGATGGGAGTCACATACACAAAGACTATTTATGCCTTTCAAAACACAAGTGTACAGTTGGTCAACAGAAAAAACAGAGTTTAAAATAACACTGATGCCTTGGGAGAGGGTGTTTCTTAAAAGAAAAGGTACTGAGGTCATAGATTTATCCAGAAATCAATAACGTGAGAAAACTCAAAAATTACAATTACAAAACAACATTTGACATTTTACAGAAATATTAAGACAACTGTTTGATTTTGGTACAAATGGGCAGTGTGGTGGTGAAGTGGATCAGGGGCTGGGCCAGGGGTGGAGTTTGCATGTTCTCCCTATGTCTGTGTGGTTTCTCTCCAGATACCCCGGCTTCCTCCCACCTCCAAAGACATGCATGTTAGGTTAACTGGTGACTCTAAACTGTCTTTCTGTGCAGGGTGTACCCTGCCTCTCGACTGATGACAGCTGGGATTGGCTCCAGCACAAAAATCCTTCAGACCTTGGTGATAATGACAACTGTTGAATGGAATGTGGTGAAGTCTATGACAGACACTGAATGATGTGCTTAATGCTAACGTAGTATTTCTTTAAATTATTTTTTTGTAACACGTCTAACTGAGATTATTAATGTTTTAAAAAATGTACATCAAACATCATGATAATGTTGGCGTACATTTTCATGAAGCTCAAAGCACGTTGCAGCCTTGATGCAACGTCAGAGCCGTGCTGACAAAACAGTATACTCTGTACAAACATTCTGAATCAGAATAGCAGTGAAATGTAAAATTAAATTATTAACAATGCTGTATCGCTTTATATGCAACATAGGGAAAATATTCTGACACGGCTCTCCTAATTTATCACTGAAAGAATGGAGCCAGGCTCTGACATTAAAGTTGTTTACTTTAGGCTTGCAGCTACTCTAGGGTCTAAGGTGTGTCTGAGAAAGGACTAGCCACTGCACACCTAACGGTAGCAAAGTGAATGTGCCCTTTGCTGCTCTTTATGGTATGTAAACATACTGTATTCCTTGAAAAGCAATTCTGCCTTGTGAAAGAGTTCCTGTACTATTAACGCACACATTCATGTTTCTGTGTTTTATCTACTACAAGCAGCCGGCTGCATGAATCCTGGCTCAGACACATAGTGGGAATCTACTATCCTACAATACAATCCAGTTCCATTAATCCCCACAACACAGAGAAACAAAGTGCTGGCAACCGATAAACTGAGATATGAACTATTTCAGTCAACAACTGGGGCAAAGGTGAGATGTGTGTAAGTGGTACGACACAGTTGGCAGTCAGAAGAAAAATGACAACTGCGTAAAAAAGGCCAAGTTTAACCTCTCAGACCAGATGTTCACTTTGAGAATGAATGCCACAGTCATGCTGTGCTCCCTCTGTGCTTTCCCCAAAGCTGGATCTCCTCCATATTGATACACTTCTGATTTATGGCATTCAGTCCGTGTTTACGGCACCAGCACAACTTAATGACTATGTCTTTGTCTCCTGCAGCTGCCAAAACTACATAATGAGATTGCTGAAAACGAAGGTGCTGATGTGTTGCCTGAAACTTTACAAAGGTGTTTTTTATTCATGCAAATGGATGGCAAGCTTCGTCTTGTGTTCGTCAAGTGTTTGCAACATCTGTATTCTGGATCTGACATTGGCTGGATCTGTGCTGTGGCTTTGCCAAGCACATCAAAGACTCCCCGGGGTTAACATGTACAAAAGACTGATTGTCTACATAGTGAATGAAAATCTTTGCCCTAGGCACCGACTTCAAGATTATATTAACAGTCCTTCTAATAACAAGTGTAAACAGTAGTTACTCGTTAAGTGTTACTTGTGTGGTGATTGCTCCAAACACACAAAGCTCCTTCAGGTTTGACACTGGAATCGAACGTGGCTCTTCTGCTAATTTGGATGATTTATTGTAATAGATTTACAATGTAGTGCTAAATGTAGTTTGCAGAGGCATTTATCTTGATGGTTTCAAGTGGCATACCAAGTGTATGCAGAGTTATAGCCTCACCTGTGGGTTGTTAGCCTCAGCTAGTTTGCACTGTCGCAGGAACAGCTTAAGATTCCCCCAAGCCATAAAGGGCAACAGCACCATTGGCTTCTCTCCGTCCTCCGTGCACACGTGACTTATGGGCAAAAGATTTCTGAAGGTAGAGAAACACTGTATGAGAAACAGGAACAGTTCCTAACTCATCTTTTACACATTTATTGTAAATGTAAATGTTTTGCTGCAAGCCAAAGTGGTCCTTGGAAGCAGGGCTCATCCAATCATTGCCAAACTATGGAAGAGGAAGTGTCAGCAGATCTTAGCAATTTGCTGACCTTAAAGTAAAGGAAAGAGGAAGGAATGGGCCAACATGATGACGATTTTTTCCATAAACTGTAAGTACAGTGAACCCCAAGCTCTTCTGATAAATGTGAGGCGAATGTGCTGAACTAACACTGCTGTCATTTCTTTTCTTCAAATTGAATGCATTAAGAAGAAGAGGATGATGACGATGTGTGATTGTTATTTCTGAAAACATGTTTTTTCTTTTCACATTATGTTACAGTATCTGCTTTCTGTGTAAACATGCGGTCTCCTTTCATCAGCGCTGTTTAAAAAAGATGACCACAGAACCTGCTCTGACAGAATACACTGTTGACCAGACTTTTTGCTGCCACATTAACACTCAAAACTGTTGCAAAATTGAACAACATGGAGAAACCAACATCTACAACCATAGTACATGTAAAAACTGTGTGTGCTTCCACTTACCTGTGATGAAGTCCACGAAGTTTGCAACTTTCAGTCAACATCATGGTCACCTGCACCTCAGATGCATGATCTGCAGTATTTTAAGAGACAGAATGTGATTTTAAAGAGCTATGGTGTTGTGACATTTTAACTGACAAACCATGAGTTGCAGTAGCAGTTGGAAATGAAACATCTAGCCTGTGACCCCTGTGTAGTTGAGTAGACTTTTTAAAATTTGCTTCACTGTGTTTCCCTGATTTCTCTGCCAACAGTCATTTGTAGTGGGAAACTAACTTGTGCCAATTTTTAATCTGTGTATGCAGCTTTGTACCAACATGTAGTACTTATGGAAAGCAGTATTGTTCACTTCCCAAAAGGCGCATGAGGAGGAAGTAAAAAGTTTAACAAAGCCAAGACTGGCAGGAGGATATTGTTCACTGAATGGTTTCCACCCCTCCCTGAGTAAACATGAGAGAATGGAGAGGTCAGAAGGCAACTGGCAGAGAAAGCTGACACATGCCACCAACAAAGAACCTGACACTCTCGCATAAAGGAAGTCTTTCACTGACATGCAAACGTTGTAGCATGAGTAAGACTTAATTAATTTACTGTCAAATTTGTTTCCCTGTTTACGGGATTACAACCGCATAAGAACATATGCTGAAGCCATTAGAGCTACTATTCCTGGTAGGGTTTGGTCAATGCCACCATGCTATACTTGTGCGGAAGAAAAATCTGCATCAACTGTTGTGTTTCAGGTCAACTATATAGATCATTCGGCTTATGTGTCTGTCATGTTTTGGTCTAATGACGTTCATTGAGCTTTATGGTGTTACACCATAAACCACAAACTACACGTCTTAACCACACAGTGACTTGTGAGAAATAGGAAAAACTTACAACACACTTGACAATTCTTTTATTTCTTTTAACTTGTGGGTTACAGCCACAACAGAGTGCATACCTTTCACTGTCTTCACAAAGACTTGCTTTTCCTTGCTGGGGTCCTTCTCATCCAGCAACACTCCATGGAAGATGCGTCCAAATGTGCCTGTCAAAGACAAAGCACAGGTTTTTGTCTGAGGAAAAGGGCTGCACAGACACAGCAAGAGGCAGCGCATTCAAAGATTAAAATGTCACTTTGCACATTGGTTGCCATGTCTTGGTGATCTGTGGACTTAGGTTGACAGGGTTTTGCTTAAAATTATTTGTTCCTCAATGAAATCAGTCGGTTGCGGCTCTTGTCTCACTAGCACGAGCCATAACAGGAGTAATTCAGTGGAGCTCAGAGGCCTTGTCATCACATACAGTCATTCAGAATTACATTTGACTTGGATAGGCAAAGCAAGCACGTTCATCATCTCCTTTGTCTAAACATCTGCTCTGTTGCTTCAGGACTTGGAGGTAAAATGCCATTTAAGAACATAAACCATCAGCATAAACTTAGAAAAAGAAAATCTGAGCCCTAGGGCTAACTATGCCTTGTGTTTCAACAAGAGAGAAGACGAAGCATAACAACAGGTTTAGTGTTTAACTGTCTCCCTCCCGCTCCATCATGCCTGTCTAGACTTGCTGGCTCACAGAACAGGACTGCACTCAGAGTTTAACCACCTCTAAAAAGTGGTCTAGTGTATTTTATATTTGTTGTTTCTAAGTTGTTCTCACTATTGTTAGTAAAATGAGTTTGCATTTGCTATAAATTTTGCATGTAGGGCTTGATGAATGTGTGTAGTTAATCACATGCACATCAAGTCTGGAAGTTAGATAGAAAAGTAAAGACATTTGATTTGATTTGTTAGTATGTTACTCAGAACTTTTACATTATCCAGCATCAACAAGAAAACCAAAACTTTATTGTAACATAAGCTCAGTAAATTTTAGTAAAAACCCAACAAGACTGACACAGATTGATGTAAAAAGTATAATCAAATTAGAAAACAATATAGAAGAGTAGAAAACAGGTGTCACAATATGTTAACAAATACCCTTTCAGACCTTTTCACCTTAGAAAGTAGGCCTGATCACTGTAAAAGCTGGTTGTATTCAGAGCAAGTAAAGTAATAAAGGTACAGTAGATAGTTAACCAAATAGCAATCTTAAATAGCACAGAAAGCTACAGTACACAGCTGCTGATGAGCCAAAGATGGAGACCACACATTTGTTGTGTTGGGCAATCAGGTAAAGTTTGATAGTTGAGATATTTCAGTCTGGACCAACATGGGGGTCAAACTTCTCAACACGCCATCACCACAGCCACAGCACTAGTGGCTAAAAGCAAAATACTTAAATACAATATACAAATAATACAAATACTGAAGACTAAGAGGTTCAGGTTATGTAGTGTAACTAGTGTAACCAACAGCTTTCTTAGACAGGCAAAAAGAAATATTTGAATAGAAATCACTCCACATGTTTATGTTAAATTTCTATAGAGAAATAATGACAGTAAACCACTAAAGGCCTTTAAGTGACATTTAAAAATAAGGACACCCACACATTTCTCCTCCATTAAGTAACTATTACATCATTCACACAGCCAAACTAACACTGAGTGTGGGCAAACCTCCAGAAAGTGAAGCACAGTCTTGTTCAGTACCATCGCCCCATGACGATGCTGAATTGCCTCCACAAGCAACCAGCTTCTGACTGATGGAGCGAAACTGAAGCCCAAATAGCTGTTTGTCTTTGATGTAAGGCCAAAGTCTGAAACGTTCTATCAATGTGTGACATGCCCCAGGAAGAACCAACCTTTGCTATTTTGGGTTCACTGACACGGATCTGATGAGGCATGTTCATACTTTGCAGGAATATGCAGCATTCGTGTTCACAGGTCACCTCATAGCACACAGTAGTGGTGGTGATTATAAATAGGCTTTTGTTGTACAGCAATCGCTCACTTCAGACCAGAGGAGAAAAGAACACATTTCAGTTTTGTGTCACTTTAAAGATGACTAGAGATGGAAAATTCATCTACACTACTTTGTGTATTCTCTGCCTTAAGTGTAGCCTTTGAATCTCTTGAAGCATCAGCTGCTTGAGGAAGCTGCTAGTGGGACCTCCTGTCAGTATCAGTTGAGGATTGTGAAGGTGAAAAACACAAAAAAAAAAACAAAACAAACAATATGTATATATACATACACATATACAGCACTCATCGTGATATTTCATAATTCACAGTGTGGTGGTGCTATAGCTTATACATTGCTGCAGCTGCTTAATTGTGTCTCCACACATAAATCTATTACAACTTGTCGAACCTTTTTATTACTTTATCACTCAGGATTCTATGGTTATAGACGTTATTTTGTTATCCTGTCAAAAACGAATCTAGAATTTATTGGAGCAGGTTTATTCTGAGGTAAATAATGAAGCTAGAAGTAGTACAGATAATGTGCCGGATGTAATTGGTGTTGGAAGGGGACGTTCATTCAACCATCACTGAAGACATATGTCATTTAACATTAATTCAACCGCTGTAAAGAAAGAAATCAATTATTGGCGATGTAGCGGATGTTTGTGTCAGATCTAATGAAATTCCTTCCAGGTGTTTCTGAGACATAGCAATGACAAGAATAAGACATACACAAAGTCACAGTGGTGGTCAGTGGAAGTCACCTTGATCTTTGACTGCCAAAATTTTATCAAATTCATCCTCGACCCCAAGTGACAAATGAAAGCATTCATCACATATCACATTTACAAGAATGGGCTGCAAGAAGTGGATGAAAAGTGTAAGTGAGCGTGCCACCAAAATGTAATCGGCTTATCAGAGAACAGGTATCTCAGATGATTAAATCCAGCTTTTCCAATTCACTTCTCAACATAACCAGGTAACTGTAACCAGGAACATCGAGTTTTCCTCATTTGATCTTGAATCTCTCCAGTGTCATGTGGAAAACAGACCATATGCCAATTATTGTCTCACACTATCAGTAAATCACTGCTGCCCTGCACAGAGTGAAGCATGATTTCAGTATGAAGCATTTATAATCAACAGAATTTTTTTTTTTTTAATATATACACTACACTACACTACTATACATATATACACTTGCCATAGAAACTCTGTTACTGTCCAGATACTTCCAGGCCTAACTGTATTTATGTGTGTGTTTTAGTAATATGTAATGTTAATTACAATCACAATTACTCCATTCAATCCTCTCTACAAACCTGCCACTCAAAGTTGTGTACACATATATACTGTTAAGCTCCGGAGCACAGCAGGAGGACGAAATGTTAACCACTACACGTCACAATCTGTGCCAAGAGCAAGAGACTTGAGGTGCTGATCAGACTCTGTCTTCATTTTTTGTGTGTTAAGTGTTACGCTATTGTTGTGTTGGTAATTTGGTATGTTACCGTTTCTCACACCAGTATGAATGAGTGTGAGATATGTCAGGTGTGAGTGGAAATGCACACAGCTGACACCTGCAGTGATTGGCTCATGATGACAGCACTAAACACAAGGAGCAGAGATAGCGCTGCTTGGTGCAAAGGCCATCTCTCTCTTCTCCCACCCAGCCACTTTCTTCTCTGTCTTGTCTGTAGTCTGCTCTGCTAATTGTAGTTTACTAAATCTTTGGATTTAATAGGAATGGGCTGCCACTTTTTGTTACATATTTTCTCCTATATAGCAACAGAAATATTTTAATAATTTCTGTTGGTTTCTTTGGTTGGTTTTGTTAGGTTATGTCTGATAACCTAAAGAAAAAGTAGCTCCAGCACTGCGGAAGTTGAGTTTTTTTTTTTTTTCTTCTTCTTTTATGTTGTAGACAGGGCTTTACAGACAGCAAGAGAGTCAAATACCTTCATGTAACACATCACGTAGCGTGACTCTCTCCCTTGAAATGGCGATGTCTTTGACTTTAGCTTTGGCCTCCATTAGAGTAACACTTCTTAGGTCATTCTTCTCTATGCGCAGAGATGGGTAACCTATGAATGGAAACACAGGGTCAAGTTAAAGGCACACAGAAAGCAACTTGAGAGATCTCTGCTTTGCATCACTTTGACACCAGATACATATGTTGTAAGACACACAGAAATCAGATTTAAATTCAAAGAATTCAAACAATTCCAAGAAACACAGTCATGTGCAGACGCACAGGACCCCACACATCTTGCATCAAGGCAAGTTCATGTGAAGTCCCATATTACAGCATTTCTGTTGCATAACTTTCCTATGTATTTACTGTCATAGGCTGCTGGCATACGGAGACAGGAGCATGTTTGGATACAAAGAAATAACCACACACACAAAGTTCTCCACAATATATGCACACAGATGAACAAACAATGTAAACACAAGCTTTTATATCAAACCCCTCCATGTGTACACAACATGTCAGTGATGAGAGATAACACACTCTAACCTCCTGTGTCTGCTGCTCACTGCTGAGGAGGACGACTCTGTTAGGCTGAACTGTTGACAGTTGCTTATACAGATAGTAGATAAACTAACTAAAACTAAATAAAACTCACTGGCAAGCAGCTTCCACATATCGCTGAAACACTGATTTGTACAGAAAATGTGAGGTATATCAGTAAGTACAGTTAGGTCCACAACTATTTCAACAGTGACACAGTGTTCATCATTTTGGCTCTTTATGCTATCACAGTGGATGTGAAATTAAATGTAAGGGTTTGGTCAAAATCCTGTATTACATTTTTATTCACAGACCCTTAATTTTAGTGGTTCATCAATATTTGGACAGCTGGCTGCTCAGCTACTCCACAGTCAGGGGTGTGTTATTTCCTTGTTAGTTCATTTACAAATAAGCAGAGCAAAAGTCTAGAGCTGATTATAAGAGCTGAATTTAGAATGTGAGTTTTGCATGCTAGTAGTGAAAACACCCATAGCTGACAGTCTACACTTTTAAGCACGTCCTAATTGTTTCGTTTCAGGTCCACTGTGGTGGTGAACAATGCCAAAATGACATAAATTGTTATAATACTCATGGATCTAAGTGTAAATGATATATGAGAACAAATGAGGGCTTTCATTTGTTAAATATGTTCTTAAATTTATCTCAATAAATCTTAAAAAACACAATACAAAATATTCAACAGAGGTCATCTAGGTTAAAAGATGCAGAATTAGCAACTTCTGAGATACTCTGATTAAAGGTTGAAATCTCTGCAGCAGTTTCTCTACTGTATTAAGTAACAACACATCGCAATGCTGCCCCCTGTATGTCAAACTAAGAGCACCATTTATTTTAACAGTGGAGGAAAAACAATACTGGAATCAAATACATACATCTGTAATGTACAGTTTACAATTACACTACACCCCTTGAAAAAAACACAACTGATTCTGTGAGCTGCTAATACTTTGTTTGAGCTAGAAATCCCTATTTCCAATGGAAGGATTCAAAAAAGGAAGACAGCCTGTTGCAGTTGCTCTCTTCCTTTTCTGAATCTTGAAGATGCAGCTGGCTCCTCAAGCAGCCTGTAGAGGTCATGGTAACAACAGCCAAAAACAGTGGTCCAAAGCAGTACAAATGAGAACAAATTCATATAGTAAGTTCTATAACTAATATTAATAGTATTTTTACCGTTAGTATACAAGTAAATAACATGCAACATCACTTTAAACTAAAAGATGCAATCAGTTTCTCTTCTTTCACAGTTAGTTCTAATTATCTCGTGCTTTGACCAGCTCCTTGTGCACTGTGGCACTACAGTCAATCAACAGACAAGTTAAAAAGTAGCATAGTATTTAGTCAACATACTGACTAGAGACCACTTTTTGTCACATTTACAATGTGAAACCGTCACATATGCAGAACCTGTTTACAGTTAGATGGAAGCAACTGAGTCATAGTCTGATTTGTTTAAATGTACTAGGAGACTAATTCATTACTTACAGTCTACTTACAGTCCAAGGTAACTCTTTAAATTAAAAATATTAAATGTACTGTGAAGCCATACTGTATAGAGCTAACCCCTTCTTCTTATAATTTGTGAAAAACTGTAGAATATTTGGTTTACAATTTTGAAAAAAGAAAACTGTAGTAAATGCTCATACTTGAGTGTAGGGTAGTGGTAGCACTTCACATCTATCTATATATCTTTCTATTTCATTTCATCTTGTGCACATTGTAAATATTCATCATCATTATTATTATTATTATTAATTTATTTTTTAGTAGTAGTAAGGTTTGTTTTTTTTCTCCCCTGAAAGATCAATAAAGTATGATTTAATTTTTTCTTCACTAACAGACTAAAGTGCTTCATTAATTAGACTTATTGTTGATAATTCATTTTCTTTTCATCAACCCTCTGATTAACCAACTGGTGTTTCAACTGTTTGACTCAACTGTGTCTAAGTATGTACTGCTTACAGTACAAAATTCAATAAGTATCCAAACAACAGTGACAAGGTTAGTATAAAACTAGTGAGATTCACATGATTTAAGGACTCTGTGAGCAGTTACGGAATTTCTAAAAGGAGGTGTTTTACTCTGCTGTGCCCTGTAAGCAAAACAAGATGGTTCATATACATACATACTTATACACTGTACAGTCATATTTTAGAGTAGTAAGACAAAGCTATGGAAATATCAAGTATCATTACTATGATACTATGAAAATGGTATTAATGAGTTCTGAGCCTTAAGTTGTCTCTGAGAGCTTCCCCAGAACTTACTTTTGGTTTCATGAGGGGGGACACCAGGATTTTGGAAGGAGGAGGCAGCAAGCTGAAGTATGGGTGCAGAGCCAGGGTGATTGTCTGATGACAAGAGATGACAAGACAAGAGGGGAAGGGAGTGGAGGGTGGGAGAGTGACACAGAAGTGTAAGTTTATTGGTGAGCTCACTCAAATTAGAACATAACTCGAATGAGTCGATGGATGTCTACTGTAGCAGCAGTGCAACTCCTACAAGAAACATCCATCAAAGCAGGTATGCTTGTAAGTAAACTTGCCCATCAGGAGCTGGGTAGAAATACAATGCCCGTCCAAGTAACACACTCTTATATATGGTGGACCTCCTTTAACTACAGTATGCATTCACCTGATGCACCCATCTCTCTGGAACAGGTTAAATCTGGACTCTTCAGACCACATGACCTTCTTCCATTGGACAGTACTTAATCCAGTTTTAGTAGTATATTGATCTCCTTAGATGTTTTCTTTGCTTGACTCATGCCAATAATTTGAATCTTCTGAAACAGATTAACATCTTTTTCACGACCACAGGATGTGTCTTCAGACATGGTTGTTTAAGAAATGAGAAGCTACTCACTGCATCAGTTAGTGTTAAATAACTTGATGGCAGCTAAAACATAATCATCCATGCAGTAATCATCAGTGGGAGGCTCTTAACTATTTGCTTAGTTAAATCCAAGTGGTGACTTGTTTTGGACGGGCAGTGTAAATGGGTGGTGTAAATAATCACATTCAGCAAAGCATAGGTAAAAAGCAAGTGGGTAAAAAAATGAAATGCACAGGGAGAACATGTGGGTTGTATCGAGAAGAAGGCACTGATGATTATATGGTGACACAGAGTGCTGGAGGGTTTTCCCAGTGATTCCCAAAATTAATCACAACCTCTGAACAAACTGAAGAACACTGTCTCTCATCCTTATTTTATGGGGTCATCAAAGATTTGAGTGTCTCCAGATACATCAGCTTGTATGTCTTATAACAAGTTTATCATATTCAGCAAATTGTATATCAAGGAATCTCAATGGTAAATAATTGCCTAATTAATGCCTGTGAAAACAATTCTTTCTATTACGTAATCTCTGTAAACGCTTAGATCTCTCCATCAATGCAGCAAATATTTTCAGGTGAAAGTGTTTGCTAATGTAAATGTATACTGCGTGTAAAATAAATTTGATGGTGCATTGTTCAGTTCAGTAACAAGTAAGCAATTAACAAGTAATAGGTACTGAAGTAGTAGCAGCAATGCCTTGGGCAGCTACTGCTCCCAAGAAATAGTCTGTCACATCAAATCCTCATAAATGGCTGATCTTCTGGGGCTGTTATGGTAATATTTTTATCAGGGCAGCCCTTAGTCTTATTTCACACACCTATCGCTTACTCAGACCATAATTAAAAGGCCAAATACAGATGACAAACAAAATCTTTGGTGCAATGTTTGTATTGAAAGGACACTCACTTATTTCCACTTTCCACTAATACTGTGCAAACTTACCCCATAATTACAGTGGGTGCATGCCAAGAGAACAGGGGCTGGGTGAGTAATACGGCTGACACCCAACACCAATAACAACTAACAAAGACCTTCACTGGAGGCAACATGCGAGAGCTAAGATTTACTTTCGCTATAATTATGCTGGTAAGATATTAAATGGTCAAAGTTATTAAGTTCTAACACTCATAGTTCTGAGGTAGGCGAGTATGATGTATGAACGTAGCGCCTGTTATCCCACTGTTTCTGGATGTTCTATATTAATATTAGTTTAGAGCAGATCTGTTTCTCTAACTGCTGAAAGATTGGCCTGACGCAAAGCACATGGTGACAATGACACATTACTCAATCAGTAATGTGTTACACAAGGAGCAGAAGGCGAACATCACTGCAGGGACTGTGTTCTTCATTACAATCTTATGATGGCAGTTAAACTTATTAGGTCATTCACAGTTGGTTATTGCATTTGGAAAAGCATGCGCACTGGCTGATGCCAGTGTGAGAAAAGACAAAACAAGAACTGACAGATTGAATGTACTGAAGTATTTCTAGGCGCAGCCTTGTATGTGCATTTGTCTCCAAAGAATGCCTTTAGATGTTTTTAAATTAAAACATCAACTGCAGCTAGTTACTCATTAGATTTATATACTGTTAAGGTGAAGGGTGGTGATGTAACTGACTTACTGGTGACAGGGGCTGCATTGTTTGGAGTGTCAGCCCTTAGGTACTGTGTGGTCTGGGTGGACGGCTGAGACAGGCCCTGCGAGCTCCCACTGTCACTCACACTGAAAGAAGCAGAGATGAGCAATATGGAGTTGTTACAAACCTGGATTGGGTTAAAATGTTAAATGATCATTTGATCATTGTGTAAATATGTTGCTAGGAATCAGCTGTATGTCTGTCTATTTAAAAGCAATGAAGCATAACTATCAGCTCCAACCTTTCTTCTCACAAATGTTGGTATGTATGTTCTATTAATATAAGCACATCTGAGGAAACGTGTTTTAAAATCACAAGTGTGTACTGCATAATGTCTATGGTATAATTCATCACCATCATTTGTAAAAAGCAGCTAAATTAAAACATTCTGATACAACCAGCTGCTGCTCTCCAAGAGCACTCTTAGCAACATTACAGACTAGTTTAAAATCACTACAGCTACAACTACCAATAATTTTCATTAGTGATAAATCAGACAATTATTTTCTTGGTTAATCATTAATTTAATTCAATTTTATTTGTTTAGTGCCAAATCACAACAGAAGTCATGTCAAGGCACTTTACAGTGAAAGGTTTGAGACCTCAGACTGTAAAGTACATTGCATAGAAGAAGAAAAAAAAAAAACATAAAGGAAATGTTTCCAGTCATTATTTTTGTCTGAACAGTCAATGACCCAGAACAAATATATTCAGCTTCTCAAATACATGATAACCTGAAATCACTTGATTTTGAGCATTTTGCTTAGCAATGTAAACAATTAACAAAATACTTAGCAATTATTATTATTAATTTAGCCAGTTAACTAATGAATGTATTGTTGATTGATTTTAGAACTGAAGTTGACAGACATAGGGATCTCCTTGTGCAATTTGATTTGATTGATGATCAACTCATTTATGCCAAACAACATTATAGCAACTAAGTTTGAAACTATCACACTGGACGGATTTGCATGATATTTAAGATAACAATCTCTGTACAGCTTTAATATAACACTGTCCCAAAGGCTAACTTCTATAATCAATAACAAGGGCAGGATGTGCTTATCTCATTTCATACTGACATCTGCCCTACAGCCATCTGGAATGAAGGTTACAGGAAATGAACAACAGCAAAGCTAAAGTGCAGGTTTCAACTCGATCTAACCCCGTCTGTGGAGATGACCTATTTCTCCTGGTCTGTGAACAGAGGGATTCTGCAGAAACACTAACGTAACCTTCACAGTTGACAGATACACAGCTGTAACTTCACTTTAAAGAACAATAATTGTGGTGTCTTTGGAACTAGTACAAAACAAACAAACCTGTCCTCCATCTCTACTCTCTTCATGCTGTGCAGGTGCAGGATGGCCAGGACAATTGCCACGAGGAAAATGACAATGCAGCAGACACTCACACTTATATAGAACACCTGAGTGGAGGTGGTGGGGGTGGTCGTCCCATCTACAGATGAATAAAAAGTCACACGCTAAAATCAACAGTGTTTGCTATTGAGAAGAAAGCATTGCACAAATATGGCGTAAGGGAATGAGACAAGGACTTGAGTATGTGAGAGAGGAACTGTAAGTGCACCGAAGGCTCCAATTATGGTTAATGGAAGTCGCAAACAATAGCGGCTGTGCACAGCTACGGTCTCTAAGAGCTTTTCTCATCACCTCTCTAAAAGCCTCTGAGGGCCCCAGGTTCTCTGGGACTAACCAAGCAGAAGGGAGACAACCCACTAAAGGTACTTTGTTGCTTGTGCAGTAGCATCACAAAGAGTTAGAATAAAGCTCAGTGGAAGAGGACAACCACTCCAAGTGGTGGGGGTTGGGTACATTTCAATAGCAAAATTAATCCTTCTATTTGGGCTGAAATCATATGCCTTGGCTGTGCAAGTCTGCCTGATGTGCACTGCTATAATGAAAGACTCTGTACTAACCCATCCTACGTCTTATCAGATGCCACTTATGCTAGATAATACATGGAGCTGGGAGAGGCAGAAGTAAAGAAGGATGTGGACATGAGATTACTTACAGTCAAACGGTGTAAGAGTGTTATTGTTGAGAGGAATGGGAATGTTGGGGTCAGAGTCCGTTCCTGTTCACAGACGAAGAAGGAAAGAGAATGACATCAATGTTAGACAACACCGGACCAGGAAATCCTACAGTCCCACCATAAAGTTCTTAGTTCCAATATTGGTAAGTAGCACAAACAAAATATAAGAAAGTGCAAGTTAAAAGCAACAGTGCATTCTCCACTCGGACAGGTCCTAAGTGACAGAGGAGTCCTGCCTCAGGACTTTGTTAGAGATACTGCTGCTAAAACCAATCAAACCAACCAACAAGAAACTGTTTTTAGGTCAAGCTACTGAAAAGTATCTTAAGCTCCTAAAGTCTCCTGGGTTCCCTGAGAAGTTCCAGTAGATAAAAGTGACTGTAAGTGAGAAAGCTCAGGGTGTGTGATAATAAAACAGGAAGCAGACATTATTGTTAGTCCTCTAACAAAAACCACAGGAATAACCTGAGAAAGAGCTGACAGACATGACTGCTCAGCGCACATTTCTGAGCACCACTCAGGCAAAACAAAGAATCTCTTATGGCTGCTAATTTCACTTATGCTCAAAATAAGATAGAAATAAATGTGTTTCCCAAGGGCATATGCCAAAAGCCTTTTCAGTCACATGTAATTATCTTCTGTGCTATTTTTGAACTTCAAACCTAAACTCAAAAATAGCACAGAACTGAATGAAACATACATAAATGTACATCTCCTACTAGAACTATTTAAAGTATCAAAATTAGTGAAATCACTTAAACTCTCCACAGAATCCATAGTCTATGTAGAAGGTATAATGAAAGAATATCATGAGAATGTGTGCTCAGATGTTTCTAATGGGTCAATCCAAGAGACAAGGCACATTTCACAGAAGGCAATCTGACTACTAATCATAGTAGGAAAAGTATAGGTGCAACTAGTTGTGTTTTACTAAAAGGTCTGCTGGGAAAAAATAAAAGCATTCAGTAAGGAAGCATTATTTTACTGAAGGGTACTTATAACCATTCATTTGTTTGAATACTCACTTTTATAGCACATTTTCCTCCTCTTGAAGTTGAGCACTGTGTAGTTGTTGGCATGGAGGGTCAGGTTGAGCTGCACTGTCACAACAGCCTCACCATCGACCTTGCCAGAACAGAAGAGGTCCACTCGAAAGACTGGAGAGACATGCGTACATACACGTTTGTTATGCACTGCATAGCAGTTTTAAACTGTTCCCATTAATTTTGCTAAGTTAAGCTAATGTGGTGTGTAAGCCTACATCATACAGGAGGTAGATCAATGTTTCAACACTATAGCAGCAACTAATTGTTGCCAGCAGGTTTCAAAAGTAGCCTCATCCTTAAAAACACACATCCTGTGTGGATTTAATCATTTTCCATTTCTGAACATGAATACATTAGAAAAGGCACACGTTTGACTAACCTGAAGGAATACGGGGCACCTCCCCCTGACTAGACATATTGCTCCGTGGCTGGTTCATGACTGCAGGGTTCTCCACTTGGAAGCTAAGCCGGTAGTCAACCTATAGTCAAAGAGTAATGAACCATAACTTGTCAGTGATGGGTGCAGAGGCGGGAAAAAACAAAACAAAATGATCACTCACTAAACCCCAGTGCTAAGGCTTACCTTTGTCTTGGAGTCCCATGTGAAGTGAAGACTGCTGGTCTCACTGGGCACAGGCAGAGTGAAGGAGAGCGCATAATGATTCACCACATTGTCTCGCACGTAGTAAAGCTCTGCATCGAGACCTGCGGGAGGACAGAGGACGTGAAATGTTGAGATGAGTCGACACATAATGCTTCTATTTATGAAAACAAACAGACTAATCTATAGACAAAGACACACAGAAAATAAACCTTAGGGAAATAATCCACTCAAACTGCTAGTTTGAACTGGGAGGGACTTTCCCCTAAATAAGAAAAAAGGGACTATAACCACATCTGTTAGCACTTGACGACTCTCAGTCCCCAAGTGAAAAACTTGTGCGTGAGTGAGACAACATCCAATATGTGACCACAATTTTTCTATCACGGAAACAATATTGGGCAGGGGAAGGGTTAAGAGGAAGTGAGTGGAACTGCATACAACATCCACAATCTGTTACACAAGCAAGACAGATTAGCAGTGCATGTAGTCATTCTTTGCCACTCAGTGAAAAAGAATGAAGTCCTGATTTTATTTTTGCTAACTAACAAAGTCATACAAGCCTAATGTGTGGTAAAATGCCCGACCTTGGCCTGGGGCAGCGCTTTCAGTGTCTGTGTGGCAGAGTGCAGTGTGTCTATCAGAGTCTGAGTATCTAGTTTAAAGCGAGGGGAAGAATGTACCCAGGCTCCCCCAATGCCCCCAGGCTGTCTCAGAGTTCGAGCTCATAGACCTTTTCTCACACTGGCTCAATTAAAAACATTCTTAGGCATCTGCCAACTCAGAAAGGGGAACGGGTGTTATGTAAACTAGTTTCTAGCTGAGATTTTTCACTTTGCTTTCTTTTAATTATGAGCTTATAAAAAGCTAAGCCTTACACATTTTCGCTACAACAGATGTTCAAATTTAAAATTGAGGTCTATCAATGTAGGATTTGTAGAAAATAGTTGTACACAAACAAAAAACTCTGAAAAGCATTATAGCCTTCATTTGACAGCTCTAAGTTGTAGTTAGATCGGTGCAATAACCTTTGGGGATCTGAATGTGATGTGGTTGATAACCTTGGTAAAAGCTAGTAGGTAGACCTTGAGCTACATTTTGTAATCAAATAGATTTGTTTAATGTATACCTAACATTTATTTATGTAAGGAAATAAATGAGTATAATTGTGAAAAT
The DNA here is from genome assembly GCF_900324465.2 of Anabas testudineus. NCBI lineage: Eukaryota > Metazoa > Chordata > Actinopteri > Anabantiformes > Anabantidae > Anabas > Anabas testudineus. The sequence continues at coordinate 5,014,173 of NC_046613.1, read as the reverse complement.
AATCTCACATCTTTATTAAAATAATACAAACAACAGGCACGCATGCTTTTAATTTAGTAGCTGAAAGCAGCATGTTTAGTGGTTCTGCTTCCAAATGACTTGATAATTCACTTATTTAACATGATAATTAATTCATTAACAGTACTGTCATTAACAGACCAACCATTTGTAAATTACATTTATTTAAACGGTTAAAGCAACAGTAATATAGTTGTTATATATATATATATATATATATATAATTGTTAATATTCTAGATGATTCTACTACATCTTTTTATTTTTATTTCTGGAATTAATAACAGGGCCTGAAAATGAAGGACTACAGATAAAAATAGACTGTAAAGATTAGTTATATTAATAATATAATATAATGTGACAGAAATTACAGTAACAGTGACGGTGATTAATACACAAGATCTAAATGTAAGACCCCTTGAAAATGTACATTTCTATATGCAAGCATGTAACAGGTATGAACACAATCACACAGTTTAGTGCCTTTCTCAAGCTCCACTTTGTGTGCTTCCCTTGTCTGAAGAAGTGGCCACACTGCTTACCAACACCAATTAAACTATGCGACAAGGCATGAAGGCTCAAAGGGACCCTGTGTGCTCAGTTTTGTCCATCCCACACTACCTTAGCTAAATGCAACAACTTCAAAATAGGAATGTGGGAGACTGGAAACAGGAACTGCTCAGTGTACACGTTCTCCTCAGAGAAGGAAGCTGAACCATGCACTGCAGTTTAATGCCCGACTCACTTTCTCCTCTCTGGAATGAGAAAACAGGTCTACTACAAGGTGTGCCTGTAAACAAGACTCTTGTTTAGCTAGTGTTTGGTCACAGCATATAAAGAGCCTCAGTACACTGTTTGCTGCTACAGATGCAGAAAGACTTCTTACATGGTAATGGAAAGTAACACTGTACTTTTGAATCCCAGTACTGGCAGCATGCTATGTTTTGAGGGATTATGTCCTGCTGGACATTTCCATTTGTTTCTGTTGGT